>NW_017731950.1:131500-168371 GCF_001890085.2 Hipposideros armiger
CTCTCTCTCTCTCATTTGTTTATATGGCTTTTTACAAGTAGCTCATTGTGCGTCTAGCAGGTTTCCCCACTGTCACGTCGGAGACTTTCTAAAAAGAGAAGTGGTAAACAAAATTTTGTACCTGCTGGTTATACTACTATACTCAGTGATCAGGGGGAAACCCTGCCGAGGAGACTTGTGTGCCAGGGGTTCTTCGTTGTGTATGACAGTCACCTGGAGGGCCGGTGGCACATTGCTGGGCTCCATACACGGGAGTTCCAGATTCAAGAAATCTAGGGTGGGGCGTCAGGATTTGTATTTCTAACAAGTTCCCAAGCGATGCTGCTGCTGCCGGTCCTGGGACCACACTGTAAGAATCAGTCTTCGGATCTGTCTCATTAGAGAAACAAAAGAAGTTAATGCAGAGGGAAAGAAAATATTTGGAATTTTTTTCTTAAGAGGCTCCATGTTCTGGGCTCCAGTTTCATTTATTTTTCTATTCAAGATGACACGCAGTGTATGCTTAATGCTTAAATGATAGTCGGGGAAACCAAACCATTCGTCCTCGGAAAATGAAAGATTTGTGCTACCCTGGTGTGTGGACCTGCGTGTGCTCATCTTGTGCACTCAAAGATAGATGTCAGCCGTCAGGTGATGAATTAGAGACCTGGGTGGATTAGGGCCGGGCTGCTGTTGGCTCCGTTGCGACTCCTAAAGGGAGAGAAATCTGGGCACTTGGGACTCACATGCCCCTCGCGACTCCTCGGTTGCGCAGAGGGTCCTCCGGCTCAGGCCAGCGGATATTCTCCCTGCAACCCAGTAGAAGAAGATGGATTTCTTCTGGTTTGGGGCCCTGTGCGCGGGGCGTGTGGAAAGTCCACCTGGGGTTGAGGTGCAGGGGCACGAAAGTGGGGGTAGGCGCCGAGTGTGCATAGGGAGAGCAGCGCAGGGTGGGGCCAGTGGGCAGGTTGGGGAGCCGAGCTGAGGCAGGTTAGGGAAGGACTCCTATGAGACTTCCCCCCCCTCCTCCCCCCCCCCTCCCGCAAGAGTTCTTGGAAGTAGGCGGGAGGAGAAAGAAGGAGGCTCCAAGGTCTGAGCCCCAGCGTGCACAGCCTCCTGGGTCTCCGTCTCTTTTCGAGTGGCTGTGCAGCTGCGGGCCAGGGAAAGTTCTAATGTTACGACCCCACACCGCCAGGGAGGGGATTCGCAGGCCTCACGCAGTTGGCAAGCCGAACTTCCTTTCTTAGTTTTGCATCCTTCCCTGCAAATGCTGCCTGTGCTCTTGGAAACGCGTGGTGCCAGGGGTGTTCTTGATAGCCTGTCTGGCTTCCTCCAGGCATCTTGGCTTCGCGCCTCTTTGATTTTTAGATCTGGGAGGCCCTGCTGGTCCACCCAGCTGCAAGTTCACAGAAGCATTAGCCACCCCAAGGGCTAGGCAGAGGGAGGAGAAACGTGTGGAAAGGGCGAATAGGGAACAACCCTTTAGAATGCTCGTGGACTTATGAGACCAGACTCCTGGAGAGCAACATCACATCATTTTTTCGTACCTGTCACCCATCTTAGTACCTGATGCCTCAATAAATGTTGAATCATGACTGAATCGTTAACTCTGAGGCTATGGTGAAGAAAATAGATAAGACAGAGGGCAGTCCGAGCTAAGAAATAGACAGTGGGGCTGCTGGTGTGCTTGAATTCAAACTGAACCTCTCATGTTGAAGTGTAGGTGCATATTTGAGAAAATAATAAAGCAAACATTCAATAAAAATACATTTTACCAAAAAGAGTAAAGCAAGCTGGCATGATGGAACTAGATGGCATCAACTGGGGGTGGGATGTTTGAACCCCTCTTCCCACCACACTCGGATGAAATCTTTTCTCTCCCTTTCCAGTTAAAGATGGCGGTATTAGTTTCGCATTTAGATGGCCCTTAGATCAGAATCATTAGCTTAAAAGATGCTTTGAAGAATGGGAATAGTTTGAAATACTTTATAAAAATAAAATAATCATAGGATCTTATTTTAAATTTAATCCAGTTGGTGATAAGGAAGTAATTTGTTGCCTTTCACAGGTATAGTTTAGATCTACACCTACTGAATGGTATAGTGCAGAGAGCTTTTGACTGAGTTCTTGGCAAGATAGCTGATATTTCAGGACCTTAGATCTTCCATCTGTAAAATGGGTATAATAATGACTGCTTTAGGAAGATAATGTATGTAGGCAATGTCTGGTACATGATAGGCATTTATTAATTTTGGTTTTCTTCCCCTTTTCTCTCCTTCTTCTATCATTAAGTTACAAAAGTGCCCAGAAGAATGATATGCATTTTCCCTAGTTATCTAGCCAATAGTAAACAATTATTAAATGATTGTGATAATCCAGTAGCTTCAGGTCATCTCGAGAGTGATTAAAACAGGTTGTCACTGAGCTCTCATATTTCTTCAGTGAGAACTTACCACATTATCTGCAGCAGATCCTGCTTCTAATTCTGTTTTTCCAGCACTTATCACCTTATCAATAACAGATAATTTTTTTCTTTTATTCCTCTGTTTGTTCACTAAGTTTATACCTATTTCTGCTAGCTCCATGAGGGCAGTGACCATGTCTGGCTGGTCTACCTTGGTTTCCCCAGGTACTAGCACAGTGACTGGCACATGGTAAGTGCTTGAAGAGGGAATGCAGGCATAAAGCTTAATAACAAACTTCTTAGCGATACCTCTGTCTGCTAGGTAAGTTCATATTGCATTGCTATAACCACATGCTGGTTGACATACATTGTCTAATTTTAATTTTAGAATTTAGTAATGGACAGTTATTCTATAATAAAAATAAATCTATAATGTAAAATCACCACCAATTCTGTTGAAGAGGAATTAACCTGAAACCTTGATTCACACCACACACGAATTCTTTTTTTTTAGCACCACATTCCAGGAAGGTGTTCATATTAAGCACTGTGTCTTTCAAACCAATGTGTCTGACGTCAGCGTTCTTACCATCACTGGAGAGTAGTCATCTCTAAACTTCTCTGTTTGGTTCCTGGGGTCATTCACTAATGAATCTCATTAGAATATTTTTTCTTCTTTCAGAATTGATGTGAATACCACCATCGTCTGCTGCCCTCTAATCTCTGTCACCCACTCAATAACTCCTTCCTCAACCATTTTTTTTTCTATAACAAGCACTCTGACTCTCTTCACCAAGGACAAAAAAGAAATGCAAGACATCTCTAAACCCAGGGGAATTTTTCAAACCAACAAGGGTCATTTGTTTATAAGGAACAAAAATGCCTTCAAACTGGCTTAAATAAAAAGGGGAATAAGTCATTGTGAAGATAATCCAAGGAATCAGGCTGACATCTCCAGGCAAAAAATAAACACGAGGGGAAATCTGTTGGGAAACTGAAAGTCAGGAATGAAGCTTCCTCCCTCTTTCTAGAGCTCTCTGGGCCCTCATCTCTGCCGTCTTCTGCATGTTCTCCTCTGCCATCTGCTTCTCTGTGCTGGCTCGTCTTCTATTCCTCCTACTAACTTTCTGTCTCATATGGGGTGGGTCTCTTAGGTTGCGGACCCAGTTTTATAACAATATTCAGTTGCAGACTCCACTAACCACAATTTTAGCTTTAGCATCTCTTAATGTGAATTCTCAAGATGGGGACCATTAGGAAGTTGTTCTAGGAGCCTCTGATTAAACTCTCCAGGTCAGTTGTATGCCTCTTGTCCTGTCAGCTGTAGTCGGTTGGGGATGGGTGGGCAGGTTGGCTGGTAGCTGGGGCAGATTTTTTTGAGATGGAGGCTCTGAGTGAAATAAGAACCCTAGATCTGTTTACTAAAAATGTAACCTATTGCAATCAGGGCTGGGCCATCTGCATATGGGCCACCTGGCTACACCAATGGTGAGCAACATGTGTTTTGGAAAAGGTCATGTTCACAGGACTTATTTTGTCTATGATAGGGGAGAAGGGTAGGGATAACAACAAGAAAGCATAAATTCATATAATCAAATTATCTACTTTATGGGATAGAACAATTTCATTGAGAATATCACCACCACTTTTCAGCCAGTAAAATTCTATTATTGGATATATTTTTAAAATACATAGAGTTACCTTTCTTAATTTTCTTCATCCATTTGAATTATATGGAGCACATTCATATACACTATCATATTTCATCTTTGAAATAACCCTAACTAGGAGGTATTATCATCTTCATCTTTCTATAGAGTAACCGAAACTCAGAGAATGGAAGTAAATCAGAAGAAGTTATATAGTGAATAAATGGCAGAAAGTGGAGTACAGAATTATTGTATTTCATTGAAACTGAAATGGGCTGCTGTCTTGAAGAAGGGAGAGTTCCCAGGATAAAAGAAATTAAGAACAGTTATATCCCTAAAAAAAAATGCTTCCAATTAAAATATGACATGATCCTTTTTTTAATTAGAATTTTATTTATACTTATTTAAAGATCTTCTTTATACTTATTTATAATTATATTGTTATGCTTTATGACCATTTAGGATACAAAAAAGGAAATTATAAGCAAAATAAGTTAGCTAAAATATTCTAAAACTCTTTTATATTCAGAGTCCAATTCATTCTGAATCACTTACTCATTGTACTGTTAAAATTTGGTGATATAGCACCATCATGTCAGTTAGTTTTTGTCATATAATAAATTACCCCAGAACCCAGTGGCTTAAAACAGTAAGCATTTGTTATTGCTCATGAGTCTGCAGGTCAGTCGGGCAGTTCTGCTGATCTGGGCCAGGCTCTGCTGTTCCCACTGGACTTGCATCTGTGGTTGGCTGGTGACTTGTCTGAGAGCTAGCTAGTCAAGGAAGGCCTCACTCCTATGTCTGGTGGCTGGGTGGCTACTGGCTGGAGTGATGAGCTTGACTGGTCCACATGTCTCTCACCATCCAGTAGGCTAGTTCGTACTTGTTCTCAGGGAGACTAAGAAGAGAACAGAAGCTCGCAAGGCCTCTTAGATCTAGATTCCGAACTAGCAGAGCATCCCTTTGGCTGTGTTCAATTGGCGAACACCAGTCACAAAGGCATCCTGTATTCAAGGGATGGGGAAATAGATTCCACCTCTTGATGGGAGAAGCTGAAATGTCACATAAAGACTGAATACAGTGAAGGGTGGAGATTTGGGGCTATTTTTATAATTAATTTGCTATATTAAGGTTTTCCTAAAATGTCTTCATGCTGAGAGTCTAGCCTTTCTGAATCATTTCTCATGTTGCATTGTCAATATCTAGTGATGTAGTGCCCAATTTTGTTCTGTGTTATTAAGAACATTTTTTAGAAGAGTTCTCTATTGTCACTGTGATTTCCTTCCAAACCACTGATGCTGTTCTGCAGGTTTCAATGCTTTCCTTTCTTGATTTCGTCAGAAGGCAGCATAAAGGAAATACCAATATAAATTAGTCACACCAACCTTTCTTTCACCTATTCTTAGAAATTTGGTGGTTTTTCTGACTCTAATTGTGCTGCTTGGCATGTGTAGTGACTGAATGGTGGACCCAGAGATACAGAGATACAGAGATTAACCCCTGAAATCTGTAAATGTTACCTTATTTGGAAAAAGGGTCCTTCCAGATATGATTAAGTTAAGGATGTTGAGAAGGAGAGAGTATCCTTGGTTATTTGTGTAGGCCCTAAGTGCATTACAAGTGTCCTTATAAGAGAAAGGGAGAGAGAAATTCAATACACAGAAAAGGAAAAGGTGACCTGAACACAGAGGTAGAGATTACAGTGATGCGGCCACCAGAGGCTGGAAGAGGCAAGTAAAGAATTCTCCAGAACCTCCAATGGTAGTGGGGTGCACCTACACCTTGATTGAGACCCAGTGAAACTGATGTTGAACTTCTGGGCACCAACTAAGAAAAAATAAGTTTCTGTTCCGCTAAGCTAAGGCACCGAGTTTGTGGTCATTTGCTATGGCAGCCACAGGAAACTAACACAGCATGCGACAGGCAATCCTTTGCATGTATTTCAATAACAAAACATCACAGGGTCATTGACTTAACGGTTTTCTTACATTCTGTGAAGTGCTTGGATGTTTATGACTGTAAGAAAATACTGAATTATAGATATTCCTTCCGTGACAAATGCCTTTGTTCCTACACATGACTTCTCTATCCCCATGCCTTTCTGTGTATAACAGAATAACATAGTAATTATTTATATAACACTTTATATTATTTATATAAGAGAATGAAATTTTATATTAATTAGTTTTTCCAATGCTGAATCTGAGTATAATCTTTTTAAAGACAGTTTTAGTGACAATTACACCCAACATGGCTAATACCAACAATACAGATAATTCAAACAAAGATACCAGTGTTAAGATGCATTTTGATTTTAGACATGTGTAGATGTGAAAAGTAATGCATCGCAGAATGAGGATATACAGTAGCCCATTTCATTCTATGTATCCTCACTGAGTATGCAGTGTATGCAGGACCCTGTAAGCTGGAAACAGACGACTAAGATGACACCTTCCTGACCTCCAGCTCCGCCCTTCTTTTCCAGTAGTTGCAGAATCTCTTATCTGCAAGGACCTGGAAGGGCAGAGCAACCTTGTGTTCTGAAAAGCACCAACTGTGCCCTTTTCCAGAAATGTGGGCTACCAGGACATGCTGGCTGCCCCCGCCACACTCTAGTCACCAGGCTATAGGCACCTCAGCCTGCACTTCACCATGCTAGTCCAACACGGAGCACTCCCAGTTGTCTCTACCTGAGACTAACCTATCTCCCAGTGGTGCGCAAATATCTGGGGAAGTGATTTTGGAAAGTTCCTTTCTGCATCTGTCCAGAGGTTTTTACTTTCCTAAGGCTAAAATTTGATCTCAGGCCATTTGGAAATGGGCTAAATATGGTGAGCGATGATTCTGCCCCACTGAAATAGCCAGCCATTTTGCAAATGCATGGTCTTGGTCTTAAGAGAAAGATTTTAGGATATGAGAGATGAAAGTTATCTTTGATACTGGAAAATCAACACCAAAACTATGAATGATAGATCATCACAGTGGGCCATGCCCTGTGATAGCTGGGCTTAACTTTTCATTTGTCACCTGCCAAGCCTCCTGCATCATCTTAGGGGACATCCCTTCAAACAAGATACACTTCCAAAACCTTTTTGTCCCCAGAATCGTTTTTGCTTTTTCTTCTCTTTTGAATCTTATAAATCAACTCACAAGTTATATGCTACTGAATTTCACTATCTTTCTCAATATTTCATATCAGGTACACTCTAATTTATTAAAATAAGGGTTTTAAAAAGTGGTAATTTCAGAAGCTCAGAGATAGGAGCTGTGCCACCAAGTTGCTAATCATTTAATCTCTCTATGCCTTGGTTTCTTTACCAGTAACATTTCTAACATTTCTTTTAGCATTAAAAAAATAATAATAGGGGCCGGCTGAGTGGCACGTTGGTTAAGACCTGGCTTGGGATGCCAGAGGGCCCCGGTTTGGATCCTACCTATGAGGGTCAGTGACACTGCCCTCTACAGCTAAGATGCTGAACAACAGCTCAACCTGGAGCTGGGCTGCAGTGAGACCCCAGCTACGGCATAGGCTGCAGCCCCTGCTGCAGTGGGTTGCCATGGGCTACCGTGTGTAGCCAGCAGCCAGCGTGAGCAGCTGTCCAGAAGCCGGCGACTGATCTGCCTCGCCCGGGAAGAGCGCAATGATGGTGCCAACTTGGGCCAGTGAAGCAACGTCCTCCACAACTAGACTGAAGAACAAAAGGACAGCAACTTGTCTGTTCCCCTTCCCCCAATTCCCCAGCGCTATTCCCATCTCCAATTCCCCCCAAAAAATCTTAAAAAAATAATATTAATAATAATAATAAAAGTCACAACTCCGGAGAAAACATCCTGAGGTTTTTGAGCCAGATTGCTGACATTTGGCCAGATAAATGCCCATCCAGTGTCAACTGGATGTTGCTGAAAGTCCCAGGAAGTGTTGGTACCATGACAAGTTTTGGAGCCTCTGCTAGTTCTGGCTATCAGAACTAACAACATGATTTTTTTTTCTTAGACTCTCTCATTAGAATGATTTCCTTTTCTACAATTTATATAATATTTAGAAAATATTCAAAAATAAATTATGTGGGGGTGGCCGATGGCTCAGTGGTTAGAGCATGGTGCTGATAACACCAAGGTTGCCGGTTCAATCCTCGCATGGGCCACTGTGAGTTGTGCCCTCCTTAAAAAATAATAAATAAATAAATAAATAAATAAATAAAATGCTCATATTTATTTAGTTACCATGCTGATTCAGGGCTCATCTCCACCAACGGCTGGATACACAAAAAGAGGATGATGGCCTAAGGTCATGACTCTCTGAAGTCTTATTAAACCTTCTAAAGAGTTAATATTTTATCGTATTTTATTTATCCCACCCACAGTCTAGCTAACCATTCCATGATTTTCAGGTATTTACATTGTGTTGACTTTGCACTATTTCACTTTAGGCTATAGTGCCTATCTTGGACCTTTGTCTGCATCTTCCCAAAGTAGAATTCTGGGCCAATGAACATGACCGATTTTAGGCTCTTCATATATATCACCAAATTGCTTCTCATTTTACCACTAGCAATTTCCTAGATCATTACTTGGACTGACTAAATGTAACTGTTTTTTGTTTTTCTCTTAGAGAAGTCTAACCATTGAGCAGAGAATGAGAGGTTAAGATGAATGAGTTTCTCTCTTCACCACAATTCATACCATCACCCCTTTTAGATCAACTTATGATGTTTTTAAAAAAATAATATTTGTTCTTGGGTAAAGGTTGAAGGAGAACATGAAAAAGTAAAAATGATTACAACGGTGCAACTGTTGGGAGAGGGAGTGAAGTTGTTTCCAAATTTTTGTGTTTCCATTCCATTTCTAAGATCCTTCAAAAACAAAATTCTAACTTGTATGCCTCACAGATCTCTGATGCCAAACCAGAAACCCCAGAAATAGATTGTTGCCAAATTATGACAAATTCTGTTAATTTTGGTTTTTTGATAATAAAAATAATTATTTTAAAGCACTTGGAAAAAGGTTTACTTCCAGAAAGATAGATTGATAAACATAATAAAATTGTATATGCAGTATATATTCTACTTTTTGTCACTTAACATTGTAAAGTAAGCATTCTGCCACATCAAACAATTTTTTTGGAAACACGATTTTTACAGATTGGGCAATTTTTCATTTAATGCATAAACCATAATTTCTTTTTGGACAAGTTGTTCCCAATTTTTCCTGTGATGAATGATACTTCATTGAGCATCCTGATTATTACCTCCCAGATTATTCTTTGGATAAATTTTTAGAAATGATTCTTTTAAATATTGCAGAATTGCTTTACAAGAAGGCTGTACCCATTCAAACTCTCACCAGCACTATATAAGAAAGCATATTACAATGAATCTTTATGAACACTTATATTAATCTTCTAAATCTTTGTGAAAGACATCTTGTTTTTTTTTCAGGTTACTCTCAAACCAGATCTTGGTAACTACTTATTAATTTATACAGCTTTTATCGAGAGAGAGAGAGAGAGAGAGAGAGAGAGAGAGAGAGAGAGAGAGAGAGAGAGATTGAGAGTCTCTGCCCCTAGATTTGTTCAAGAGTTGCTCTGAAAGGAAGTTATTTCTCTTTGTAGCATTTTGATGAGGTAGTCCAGTTGGAGTTAGACACCACCACCCCTTAGAAGTTACCTGAATGGTCGGGTCACATTGCTTCACTGTTAGGAAATATTGAGGGACATGCATAACAGATGCCCAGTCACACCCCTTGGTTTGCATGGAGCTCAGAAGTCATATGAGAAATAACTTGAACTCTGTTCACAATTGGAGTTAGGAGACACACAGACCTGATAATCTGCTGGTCTTCAAAGTAATTTGGGGGATAGGGAAAGCTAACAGAAAAACATGACTTTGAGTGAAAAAGAGTGGAATGGAGTGGACTGAACTGTGCAGTAGGGCATGGACATTAAAGGGAGCATTTGCTCCAGGGAGAACAGGAAACTGGGCCTAACCATCCTCTGAACTCGCCACTAAGGGCTGAGGACAGTATCCCAGGGCAGCACATTGCTGTGCCATGAGAACCCCGTTTTAATTGGTATGAAAAGAACACCAGGAAACTATCCCAAGATTAGCAGGAGAGGGGCAGAAACCCATGTGAGGAGTCAGCTGTCCCAAAGAAGCTGGTCAAGTAAAAGGGTGACAGCTGTCAATTGAGCAGGAAGATGAGAGGAGCCAACACTGGCTTAAGGGAACCAGAGACCACCCCTCTGATTACCGTGAGAGGAGAGCCCGATGCTTCAACCCAGCCCTTGTCAGCACCCACCCAGTCCTCCAGAAACCCTAGCACTGAAAACGACCCTGTACAGGGTCATACCCCTAGGAATTCATTAAGCAAAAGGCCATAACTTGTGAATCAAGATGGTGGGGGCTCAGAGCACTGGGATGTATTGGGTACAAACATGAAAGGTTGATTCTCATCAATTGATGAAGCTTTTTTCATCTTCATGAAACTTATGAACATGTTCTTATCTGGCTGGAATTTACACTGTGTACCTCCATTGTTTATAAAGGAAAACTTTTTATTTCCCAAATTAAAAACTTACGGATTGTTATAAATTCCATCTTTATAATGCTAGTTTGTGACCACTGTTAATAATGGAGAGTAGACCTTTTTCAAACCTCTTTATTTGCTGGGAGAAAATATACACATATAAACTAACATATATACACATACATGTATACATACATACGTATATGTGCATGTGCATTTCCTATGTTGACTGACAGTTTTAACTTCACAGGGACAGAAATATACACCAGTTTCATTTTTCTACCATTCCTGTGCTATGTTCAATCTCCTTTTCCTGCGGGGGGGCAGGTCCCTAATGATATCTTAGGCAGATACCACAGCATTTCCAACACTTCGTTCTTAAAAGAAAAATTCAGTACTGTCCGGTTTACAACCCAGATCTCAGAGCTGATGTAAATCTCACCTCCTCCACTAGCTGTGGCCCATGGCTCTAGGGACAGGCAGTGGGTTTGCTCTGTGGTTCCTCTGCTAAGTCACTGCCATGGGTTGGAGTGAAGAGAAGGGGCCTGGCTATCTATTCCTCTACTTGACTCAATAACTTATTTCTCTGGTGGTTGGAGTTCAAAGGGAGGATAAGAGACGATGCTCCTTTATTGGCTGTCCACTATTGTGGCTCTATTGCTTGTCGCTTCTCACTTGCCCTTGGCTCTCCTCTGTGTTTGGCAAGGGTCCAAATATGTCCTCACACTTGGGCTCAGGAGTAAGTTCTTCTGCAAGCTCTTTTCTGGAAGTGGGGTGCATGAGGAGGGGAGAGGATGCTGTGAAGCCACCTTCTGCACAGCTGCCTGAAGTGGAGTTTGTCTCCACATCTTCACATCAAGCTTTCCCAATCCCTTCAGCCCCTGCCCTCTTGCCACTGGCATCCCCTTACCCTGTCTTCAGCTCTCATCTGTCTGCCCTCTACCTCCAGTTCTGTTTTCCCCTGTCCTTGTAGGTACATGGGCAGATCAGTGAATCAACTGCTTAAGCTGAAACCCCAAATATTGCTTTGGGGAACAAGATGTCAGTCTCATAGTTTTTTAGGCACTCTCGATGTCTGTAAGCAATTATCCTGACTCTCCGCCCCTTACTTGATTTGTGGAGGGAGGTAAGATCCTCCTTCCTTTTTCCATGGGAAGTTAGTGGAGAATAAACAGAGCTCCCACATGAGCTAACAGCATCTGACTCCCAAGACTTTTCCCTACCCTACCACTATTCCCAGGTCTTCTATTTACAGGACTGTAATGGAGCGCGGGGGTGATGGTTGAGGTTGGAGGAAGGTAGGATTCTCTGGGATAATGGTTGGAAGCAGCAGAGCTAATCTGTCCAGTGGTCCATAAGCCCTAATAGAAATGTCAGCCCACAAATGTTTAAGCTTCTTTGGAGGGCGTCACTATAGAACAGAATAGTTGATGCCCCTTTGTCCACAGCTTATAGCCTTAGTTGCCAATTCTAAACAATAGGAAAAGCCTCACACAACAATTTTTGTATAAAAAATGAGAACATTATACATTTTATTTTTCAGCTTGCTTTTTAAAAAGTCATGGCTACGTATAACTTCAGTAGTTGTCAGGGGTTAGGGTGGATGATAGAGGGATAAACAGGTGTAGCACAGAGCAATTTTAGGGCAGTAAAAGTACACTATATGCTACTATAATGGTAGGTACATGTCATTATACATTTGTCCAAACCCATAAAGTGTATAACACCAAGAGGGAACCCTAATGTAAGCTACAGATGATGGATGATAATGATGTAGGTTCATCAGTTGTAATAAATGTATCACTCTGGCGTGGGGTACTGGTAATGGAAGGGGCTGTGCATGTGTGGGGGAAAGGAAATCTCTGTACCTTCATCTCAATTTTGCTCTGAGCCTAAAGCTGCTCTAAAAAAATACAATATTAAAAAACATCAACAGATGCCATTACTGAGATGGCAGAGATGTTAGAATTATTGCTTCAATGAGCAATTATAAGCATGCTTGAAACAAATGACAAAAATCTAAAGTTTCAGCAAAAAATTAGGAAGTCTTAACCAAGAAGAAGGCAAAAGAGAAGGAGAAGAAAAAGGGAGAGAAGAGCAAGAAAAGGAAGTGAAAGAAGATATAATAAACTAAATGAAAATTTTAGAACTGAAAAATACAACAACCAAAATAGTTATGGGTGGACCCAGTGGCAAAATGAAGGTCACAGAGGAAAGCGCCAGTGAACTGGAATACAGGAGAATAAAAATTACTTAATCTAAACAAAAGAAAGAAAATACACTGAAAAAAATGATTAGGTCCCTATGGTCCTGTGGGTTATAACAAAAGATCTGGCATTGTGTTATCCAAGTTCTGGAAGGAAAAGAAAAAGAGAGCAGGACTGGAAAAGTACTAAAAATATAATGACTGAAAATTCCCCAAATTTAGCAAGAGACTGTAAATCTACAGATTCAAGAATGTGAGTGAACTCCACCAAATAAAGCAGGAGTGACTACATTAGTATCAAAAACTAACATTTCAGAGCAAAGAAAATTACCAGAGAGGGACATTAATATAATGATAAAGAAATCCACCAAAAACTATAACAATCTTAAATGTGTATGCACCAAATAACAGCTGAAAAATATGTGAAGCAAAAATTGATATAACTGAAATGAGAGACAAATCTACAATGACAAGTATTCAACACCCCTCACTCGACATTTATTAGAATAACTAGCCACAAAGTAAGGATATAGAATAACCTCAAAAAGTTCTTAAGAAGGCTTGTCTTACTACAGGATTATTATTAAAATATTTTCTAAAATTTGTCTATTACCTTTATAGCTTTTTATGTTAAAATCTTGGTTCCACTTGGAATTCATTTCTGAGTACTACATAAAGAAGAGATTAAACTTATTTTTTCCAAGTGGATAGTCATTTGTCCCAAAATAATGTATTAAATAATTATTTTCTTACCAATTCATTTGAAGTGTCAACTTTATTACCTACTCAATTCCCACATATACTTGGACCTGTTTGTGAACTGTCTACTCCATTATTTGTGTGACAAAGTGAGGTGGTTTCTATTTAGCAATGTATTCATATCCAATTTCTTATTTATAACAATACGTTCTTTTTCCCCAGCTCATCTGAGTGTTGAAGCAATTTTTTTCACTTACATGACAACACAAAGTAGTGTACTATATTTAAATTTCAGTTGAGATAATCCATAAATATGGAGAACAGCCAAAAGCATATGCAATCCATCCCAACTGTCAAATATTCTGAAACCTGCCCTTGAGTGTACAGTGGAGCAGCAGAGAGCTAGTTGTGGACCACATCAAATTGTCTGTGGGTGGGACTTCATTTACTCAACTGTGCTGGTTACATACAAAATATCATGTAAAATAGAGTTCCACCATTTGCTACCACATTTATTCTAAGGGTGTTGTTGAGAAACTAACGGTATTCTTACCAATTTCACTGATGTTCCAGAATATCAAACATGGTTGTGCTTCTCCTGCCAACTGGTTTGTTTCGCTTCGTACTACTGTGAATGATATAATGTGTCTCCCTTTGCACATAGATGCTTGAAAGATAATAAGCAAATCATAAATAGAAGGATCACCGTAAATATTCAGTCATGTAGTTAATTTGGTGCACTGACTCCACCACAGGATACACCTTAGCTTTTTCGCTCCCATTATCCTTTTGTTATATTCTTTCACTTTTTAAAAATTTTCATCCTTGTAATATCCATATGCAGAGGACAGATAATGGCTTCCCAAAGATGCCCACCTTTGGATCCCGGGAACCTATGAATGGATTATGTTACATGGTGTGACGGTCTTTTTGGAACATCAACTTGACTAGCCTACAGTCCCTAGTTATTCAATCTGTCACTAATCGAGGTGTTGCTGTAGTTATTTTATGGATGTCATTAAAACGCATAATCAGTTAAGTTTAAGTAAAAGAGAATGTCTGGATAATCTGGGTGGGCCTGATCCAATGAAAGGCCTTAAAAGCAGAGCTGAAGTTTTCCAGATGAAGAAGACGTTCCACCTGAGGACAGAAGATTCAGCCTGTGCCCAAGACCTATGGAATGAATGCTCTAGCCATGGTCATGAGATTCCATACAGTATTGTTTCTGACTAAGAAACTCACTTCACAGCAAATAAAGTGGGCCTATTCTGACGGAAATCACTGGTCTTAACATTTCCCAGTATCCTGAGGCAACTAGCTTGATAGAATGGTGAAATGTCACTTACAACACCAGCTAAGTGGCAATACCTTACAAGGCTGGGGCAACGTCCTCCAAGAGGCTGCATACACTCTAAATCATCATTCAACACAGGCTGGGCCTCCACTAGCCAGGATTTGCAGGTCCAGGAATCAAACGGGAATGGCTTCACACAGTATCACCCCTAGTGATTCACTACTAAAATTTTTGCTACTTGCCCACATGACCTTAAGCTCTGCTAGTCTAGAAGTCATAGTTCTAAAAGGAGGAATGCTTCGACCATGAGACACAACAATAATGACATTAAACTGCAAGTTGTGACTTTCGTCCAGCCGCTTTGGTGTCCCCATTCCTCTTAATCAACAGGCAAAGAAGTGGTTCTTCTATAGGCTGGAGTGATTTCTCCTGATGAAGAAGGAAATTGGGTAGCTACTACATGCTGGAAGTAAAGAAGAATAGGCAGGAGATATCCTAGGGCATCTGCTAGTACAGGCAATGTTTCTTACTTGTAGGAGTTATGTTCTATAAAGCCGCTGTAAACACTGAGCTAGAAAATATTGAACCACTCCTCCTGGGGGAAAAAAGATACTGTGTGCTGTATGGGGCTAAGGTGTGAGCTCCACTGCACCCCAATCCCAATGGGGAAAGAAGGAGCCTGCCATCTCGTGGGGTGGTGAAGCTCAGGGCTACTCAGAGAGCTTCATATGTTATTTGGGGGTGGAGGCAGGCTCCCCCCTGAGACTGTAGAGGTTAACTTCCTCTGTGGCAGAGGCAGGAGTGGGATACTGTGCTGGAACCTATTATGCACAGGGCTTGTCCCCACAGGACAAAGAAAGCAGGCATGAGGTCACCATAGGCCTGACCCAAGCAGACCACCTGTAGAAGCAGAGGGACCCAAGCAACAGGTGAAAATCTACAGACAGAGCCTCAAGTAGCCTCCAGAAACGGAGATGCATGTGCCTGGGGCAAAGGACCGCGCCCATAAGAGAAAGGTTGACTCTAAACATCTACCAGGTCCAGAGCACATTATAACGATACCCTGTTCTTTTAAGATCTTTCCTTTCCCCTTACAAGCCTCTGGACCCACTCCTTCCTATTTCAACTCTTGGGGGTCAGAAGCCGGCAGATTCAGGGGGTAAAAGGAATAGAAAAAAAGGGGGTGGAGGGAGTGGAGACTAAGATGAGATCAACTACATGCCACTTGTCCAGTTCCACACTCAGGTAGGTCTGTGCTGGGGAGTTAAGGTTTAACACGTAAAATAGTCCAGAATTTCTATTACTATCTTGGAATGGATAATCTAATTACTGAATTGAGACTCCGTGATACTTAGAAATGTCAACTGTCTGAGAATTAGCACAAAAGTTATATAGGAGTTGCCAAATTTTCCTTCAGAGGAATAAGAACTTCCCCCACTGAATATTTTTCAAAGAGTCAATAGGAGTAAAGAAGCAATAAGAGAATGGAAAAATAAATAAGCAAACAGTGTTTGGACAACACCAGCATAACAGTTATATTGATTATAGGGGCTTTCTTTTCCTCACAGCATACTCTAGCTGGGTTGGAAAATCAACACTAATTCTTTCTCCCCGTGATCAACTTTTTCTGTTGCCACACACAAACTGGGCACCTAGAGCCATCAAGATTTCCTCTCTTATATCAACCCAATCAGCCTCTGGTGTATTCTTCTTTTATATAGTTTTTATACACCATTCTTTCCATTTCCCCTACCCTCCATTGTTCATCCAGATTGCCTTATCTCTCGGTTAATATAATAGTTTCTCATTAGTGTCTTTGATTCAGTCTTCCAATACAATCTATACTACACTGACACCAAATTTTCCGGAAAACATAGTATCTCTCCATGTTCTCTAGCCTAGCATTCAAAGCCTTTCATGGTGTGACTCTACCTTCTTCCCAACACTATTCCTATTTCTTCCCTATCCAATGTGTTTGTTCCAGGTAATACCTCTGCATCTTTTCCTTATGTCGGAAATAGTCCCATGATTGTGGTTATATTTCAGTTTTGTGAAATCCTATCCTTCCTTCGAAGTCCAACTCAAATGCCACCTCCTCCGTGAAGCCTTTCCCAAACCCCTCAGCTTGAAGGTATCAGCTGCAGTGTGAATAAGGCAGATCCCAGAATAGAACAGATTGGCCTGATCAAATCAGCTAATAACTAGAAGAGGCATCACACTTGCAGGTTCCTGTCAATATTGATTTGAGTATTTAGTAAAATTTATACATCTCAGCCAAGGATGGATTGACAAAAGGGGCATGATTGATGTAAAGAAGCAATATCTCTATCCTGTATTCAGAACTTCTCAGGAAGATATGAGAAACAGGTGAAATTTTGTCACAAGAAAGGTACTTTTATGGTAGAATAGAATTCATTGGGTTTTCACAGAAGTTGGATGAAGGATCAACCTTAACAGTCAGTGTCCAACTAGAGGGCAGAAACTATATAGTGACCTGAATAAGGAAAGTTTAATTTATAAAGTTATTAACTATAGCAGAGGATTAACTAGAAAGGGAGAACCCTGGGCCGAGGGAGCATATCTACAGAGAGAAGGAGACAGCTTGGAAAAGAAGCCCCCTTCACAAGGCTAGGAATCGGCCCTCACTGGAGAAGTCCACTGGACAGAGAAAATCTCTGGGTTGTTCTGGGCCAGAGCAGGTCCACAGCTGGTCTGAGCAGAGGCTGGCAAGCAAGGAATCTGAGCAGCGACTAGCATGCAGGGAGCACGTATGCAGGGAGGACTAGCATGCAGGAAGGAGGTAAGCAGAGGTTGGCAAGCTGGGAACCCCAGCTGGGACTACCTGGGAACTTGCCCTCTGGGAATCTGCAAGGGAAAGCCATCCATAAGAGGTGCCAGCAGAAGAGATCCTGAGTAGCGGTCTCCACAGGGAAGTGCTGTGTTCCGTTGGCTACCAGAGGCTGCTGCCTGCCACACATGCTGCAGGAGCCTGGCTATAGAAGCTAGCCAGCCAAAGAGGCTGCTGGAAGGACAAGGGGTGAACCAGGAAGAGGAGCCTTGTCCTCTTCCAGTGGCCCTCCAGCTCCCTCTACCGACAAAGCTGAGCATCGTGCTCACTGCAAGGGAGAGATGCTTATAAAATCCGCAACAGTGAATTAATTTGGAGCGGAGAGGTAATACATTTGACAACTGGAACACTGCGAAAACCATTATCTTCTTGACCTTTTATTATTATATTCAGGACACAAAAGTATTTGTAAAACAACTTCCCGGGTACCTAAATCCCAGGATTTTTCTAGACGCCACCAACACCACATCAAAGAATCCCAAGGGAACAAAAAACATTATTCAGACTTGCGCCAGAATAAACCTTTGCATCCATTACCTCCCTGATGTAGGATAACATGTACTATGCTATATAGTAAGCAGTATGTAAGTTCATGCTACCTTTCTTTTTAGTTTAACGTAGGAGAAAACTAAAGTTTAAGAGCACACAGTAAGTGATGGATATAAAAATCTGAACCTGGGACCATCTTATTAGAAAATAGGTGTTTTGTTCACTAACTCAGCCTGAATTTATTGCCAAAAGGCGTGTGTGTGTGTGCGTGTGTGTGTGTGTGTGTGTGTGTGTGTGTGTGTGTGTGTGTGTGTGTATGTGCTAAGCAATTCCAGGTTCTAGGCTGAAAATGTGGTGCCTCAACTAAAGCCTTTGAGAAATCCTGCTGGCAGTCAAGTGTTACTTTTTGGATGACACATTTTGATGAATGCCTAAAAAAATGCAATAGAAGCTATGATTTTCTCTATGAAACTTGATGGTTTCATTGTGAGCACCCTTAAGAGTCTAGTTGTACACACATGTCCGCTGCTGAGAGAGTTTATCAGCCTACTGATTTTGGAGCACTGGGTAAGTGCTATCATTGTGCTAAGTGCCGTGTGTGCCTTTTTCTGTGTAATCCTGGTCACAGTCCAGTGAGTAGGCATTACTAGCCCCATTTTTCAGATGAGGAAACTGAAGACTGCAGAGGTCAAATAATTTGACCAAAGTCCTCACCTAAGTGGTGGCACTGGAATAAAAATCCAAATAGGTCTGGCTTGAAAGCTGAAGTTCATGGCCACACCATGTGGCCATCCAGTGGCCCTCTGTTGTACACTTTATTTCAAATGTTCTCAATTTTTAAGTTTTAAAAATATAAAATGAGGTTAACATATTTTTCAGCTGCTCTGCTTTTAGTTAATAAGGGAGGTTGCTCCTTTGAGGTTATTATGCTCTTTTAAGAAATGTTAAACTGTTATACTGGGAGCAGCCCATTACTAACCCTGTTAGACTAACAGGGAAAGAGTTACTGATATGGTTCCCTTTGCCCATTCTCATTAATTCCAGGTGAGGCAGGGCAGACCCGTGGGAAAGTGACATGAGCAATTTGCAACTGTCCAGGATGGGGATAGTGACTGATATAGTAAATATTTTTGGCGGACTTATTTCTCATGCTCCTGCTTCTTACCCTGCGTCTGCTTGCTGGAGGCATCACATCCACAGAGGGGATGTGTGTAACCCAAGCAGTTGAGTCCCCTTGGGCCTCCACTTTATGTTTAACCAAAAATAGATCTCAGTGCACATTCCCGTGATACAAACTAGAGCAGAACTTACATAACTACTGAAAGAAAAAATCTATTTAAATATTTGCTTCACCATCCATTACATTTTATTATCTCATTTATCTGTCATACCAAAAATATTTGACTGTGAAAAAGGTAGATACAAAGAGAATTTTAAGAATTTAATACCCTATAACATATTGTTTTAATTAACTCGATTTTATAAAATAAAGCTGTGACCTATTTGTAAGATGAAAAATATATCCGTGAGAGCCTTCTACAGGTGTCTCAATCCATGGACGTTTGTCAGTTGTTATATCTTCCTGGGACTTCAAGCAGCTCCACAGCTAGTTCTAATGCCTGTTTAAATCTCATTAAACAACAATTACAAAAGTTGGTCATTGCTGTTCTAATTAATGGAAATTTCACCTTGCATAATGTTGCCAATTCTCACACTTCTCCATATGAACTGCTCCATTCCGTTCTAGCACCATGCCACACGGTGGCAGTCTTGTTTCTCGTTTCTTCTGTATTTTCACAGAAAGATTCTCACTGTTAATGAAGGGGTGTTGGGTTTAGAAAGAAACCAACTGATGGAGAACCAAGATCTGGAGGAAACTAGAAGGAAGCTAGTGGGCCTTTGTTTCCGTATTTATGAAACCGAATTGATGTCCAAAGTCCCTTCAAGCTCTAACTTATGATTCCAAAGATGACAATACACTGAACCTGAATCTCCTAAGATGGTGGGGAGAGGATGGTGGGACAAAGTCTTCAGGAGCAAGCTGAGCGAGCACAGGCAAAAGGAAGGGAAGTAGTGAGGGAGGGTGTGAAGGGAGGGTGTTCCAACATTTTTCAAATGGGAGGCATGAAAACAACAAGCCCAGAAAACCTCTTGAATGGTTAAAGATCTCCAGAACAAAAGAAATTAAGGAAGATTGATGGAAGTTATAAACAAGCTAGAAAACATGGGTGTTAAGAATTTAACTTCCATATCTTAGAAAATGTGCTAAAGTCAACCCTTATGTATAAAATCACCATCTCAGAGGAAAACTCCAAAGAATCCATTTCTAACGATAGTAACTCTAACAGCTTTTAATACGGATGAGAAATACAAAACCACCCAATCCGATCAAGGCATAGTTTTGGTGGTGGTTGGTGGGGGGGAAGGCAATACATGATCAATAATATTGTTAACGCCTCTGAAGAAAAAAATAAATTAATGCAAAGATAACATCTACTGCCTGTATTTGTCTGTGGTGTCTAAAAAGGGGGAGACAAAGAATTTAAAATACCTTCTGCGGCAATCTTCAAGAGAGAAAGTCTTCATCATATTGCATGTACTATATTTGGTCCATTTGAGGTGAATGTGCTTTTAAATAAGATACTATCCTAGTTTGATGATGCTTGTCATTGAAAGTATCCAAGTATTTTTCTTTGGACAATTTTTTCTGATCACCAGTTATCTCTGTTATAGAGAAAATATCTTACTTTAATAGATGTTAACACTTTGGTCAACGCAGCTCAAGCAGTAGTTCGCCATAATCAGAAGTGTCTGGATGCTGATGGTAACCATTTTGAGCACTCTTGTAATTGCAGAAGTCAAATGTCACTTGCATTCATATTTTGTTATCAGTATACATATTATATATTAATACAGTTCTTTCCTTTCTTAAAATGTATATACATTTTTTGGCACCCTCTGTATATAGTCAGATCTTTATTTCATAACAAAAATAAATTCCATATGGATTAAATATCTCCACTGTCTCTGATTTTTGCTCCATTTTAGAAGAGTTGTTATGACATTTGTCAAATGTATGGGTTTCAAAGATCCTTAGCTCTGTTAGGTTATATCATCAAATCTCTATCCACGTAGTTTATTTATAAATGACTACGTAACCTTTTTTTCCACACAAATAATACATGAATACATTTTCTTTGTAGAAATTCACACTACACAAACATACACACACAAAATGAAGTCTCCTTTAATCCCTCTCCTTCTGTCACCCTGCTCCCCTCCGCAGAATTAACAGTATAGGGTGACAACTACTTTATATGATTCAGAAATTCTCCACTGTGCTGGTGTTCTGGTAGCACTCCAACTCATTTGTAGTGCTGCTATGAGTTAATTTTTATGTTTGTGTTTCTTCTAATTTATTGAATTTTCAAAGGTTAAGGAGGTAAATATGTGTTTTTAGGCCATCTTCTTGAAACAAAAGTTCAACTGGTCATTTGATAAACCATTCAATTCACAACTAAGATAAATAACATTATTTGGAAATTTATAAAATAAAAGACTAAATTGAAAATGCACCTCATTCTCTAGTGGTAGGGAAGTTCTTTACTTTATTTCTACTTCGGAAATTTTATCATGCATACTTAGCAACTCAGTTAAGCTGGAGGATCCGGTGGAGGTTGATATATCATTTGAAAGAGGAGTTAAGGTATGGTTAATTTTAGATATTGTAGAGTTGTTAAATAAAATTACTAAAAGACTACTACAATTATAAAGAGAACATAAAAGAGTATTCCCATCTAGCAGAAGGCAAAAACTGAAGAATAAAACAGATAAACAATTATTTAAAAAGTCTAGCAAGGGAAAAAAAAAAGTAGAACAAAAAGGAGGCATAATGTAAGATGGTGGAAACAACTTCTAAATTTCAATTAAACATAATACATGTAAATAGGTTAAACTCACATACAAAAACAAAACAAAACAGAAAATACAATAATAGATTAAAAATAATGTAACTTTATTCTGTGGATAAATATATTGAGTTTACCACTTTTATATAATTATTTATTTATTTATTTTTTTAGCTGAGCCATCCTGCCACCTGTTGGCAGCTCAGCTCTGGCCAGGAGTCAAACCGGCGACCCTATTGCTCAGAGCTCACACTCTTGAGTGAGCTCTTAACCAACTGAGCCACTCGGCCAGCCCTGAGTTCACCACTTTTAAAACAAATATTATTCTGGTAGATTAAAAAAAGAAAAGGAAAATATATTGTCTCCAAAAGATTCTTTATATTTAAAGAACAGAAAGCATGAAAGTTAAAAAAAAAATAATGCAAAGGATTCCAGAAAACTATGAACCATAAACACTAGTAGCCATATTAATATCAGGAAAATAAAAGCAAAATTTATTATATAAGAAATAGACAAATTTATATCAGAGTAGACATGCCAATAAATCTCTCTGAATTATTGATAGACAAAGGATATAAAGTTAGTAGCGACATAGAAAGTTCAACACAATAACCTTTTTTGCTTTAAAGAAAAAAACCTGAAAATTTATGAGCTAAGTATTCAACTTAAGAAGTTAAAAAATAGCATGAAAAACTTGGAAGTAGAAAAATACATGATGAAGATAAAGATAGAAATTAATGAGATAGAAAACACAGGGCAAATAAAGAGGATTCTGTTCATTTCTTAAAAAGAGAAGTAAAATAGGCAACTGTTTTATGAGTCTGACCAAGAAAAACGAGATAAAGCCCAAATATAAACAATTAGGAATGAAAAAGGGAGTCTTAATTTCAGATATAGCAAATACCAAAAAGATAAAAAGAGAACTATATGGAGAACTTTATGCCAATAAGCTTTGAAAAAACACACTACTCCCTAAAAAAAGAAAAAACAATAGCAAAAATGACTTAGGAAGAAAGGAATGAATCCCAGGATTCTGGTAATTGACTAATTCTCTTGTTCAAAACTACTAAAAATGCTGGGAGGAAAATCGAGAAGCCTTTTGTAAAAGCAAATAAGAAACTATGAGATCAAAATTAAGAACCAGGAAAGGTAAATGAGCATCAGAAAGTGTTTTTGCTCTGTGAGCATTGGTCAGTCCTTAGAATTGGAACTTTCATATTGATGTTCTCACTACGTGAAAGGTACAGCAGTAGCCCAGGGATGGCCCAAAGCGTAAAGTTGAACAAGAGATCCTACTGACATTAAGATGGGACACAGAAAGGACTATATCCTGAGGGTAAGAATGTACCTGAAGTAAACAAGTCCTTTTGTGGTTGTTTTCATCACCTCACTAATCCAGGGAATTTCTAGCTTTGAATTTCTATCAAGATGATCTTAGATTGATAGTATCCTAGGTGCCTGGAAGAAACACAGACCTCATGTAAGAAGGCAGATTTCTATTAGGTTTCAAAGTATTCCCATGAATAAGTTTTGAAGTACAGTACTATCACAAGCACATATATAGATTTAAACAGGCACATAAGGAAAGATGACAACTTGAGTAAGAACCAAAAGAAACGACAACAGAAATAAAGCCACAAATACTTAATATTCGAATTCAGAAGGTTAGCATACAGGCAATAAAACAACTAGCTTACTATTTAATTAAAAAAACGATAAATTTTAAATATCTGTAGGCAAAAAAATGCATAGCAGTTTTGAAAAAGGACAAGATGGAATTTGTAAAATTGAAAAATATAATAACAAATTTAAAAATTTATTGATGGCTTCTACATTAGAGAATACACAGCTGAAAAGAGAATTGGTTAACAATGAGATAGGTCAAAAATATTTTAAAAATGAAACAGACACAAAAAGAAAATACAGAAGAGAAGGTAAGAGACATAAATGATCGAGAAGGAAGGACTAATGTACATTTAATCAGAATCTAGAAAATAGAGGAGAGAGAAAATGGGGCAGAGGTAATATCTGAAGTGATAATAATGGCTGATATATATATATATATATCATATATATATATTTATATATATATATTTATATATATATATTTAATACTATATATATATTTAATACTATATATTTAATAAATATATATATTTATTTAATACTATATATTTAATAAAATATATTTAATAAAAAGTACAAATATCTGTTTAATTGAGATTACTTGAGAAAAACAGAAAGTTCAAACAATTACTATCAGGAATACAAAAGGGACGTCATTACAAATGCTATAGACATTAAAACATAATTAGGATATTGTAAGAATTCATATATACCAATGAATTTGAAAATATAGAATATAATGACAAATACCTACAAAACATATTTTGCCACACCTAAGAACTTAAATTAACAGCCAAAAATTTCCCACAAAAATTTCAGGGTTAGATGGGTTTTGTGGATACCAAACAGTGGGTACCAAACTCAAAGAAGAAAAATAACTACAATATTACATGAAGTGTTCTGAAGAATAGAAAAAAATTAAATACTTAGATTCATTTTATGAAACTTGAATAACTTGCTACCAAAACATGACAAAAAGAGTATGAGATATGAAAATTACTGGCCAATTTTAATCATTAGACAAAATTCTTGAACAGAGCTTCTCAACAAATGTTGCTGGAATAATTCAGTGGCTAACTGAAAAAATAAATAAATAAATAAATAATCCAAAACCAAAAATCAAAACAAAAAACAACCAAACAACTTTAATTCATACTTTGAAGCATATATAAAAATTAATTCAAAGTGGACACTACACCTAAAGATAAAATGTAAAACTATAAAACTTCTTGAAGAAAACATAGGGAAAACTTTATGACTTCAGATTAGACAAATATTTCTTATATATGACATCAAAAGAATATTCGCTGAAGAACTAATACACTGGACTTCACCAAAATAAACTTCTATTCTTCAAAAGACATAGTAAAGAGAATGAAAACGCAAGTCACAGACTTGGAGAAAATATTCACAAATCACATATCTTATGAAAACTCTAAAAACTCAACTATAAGAAAACTCAATAAAACAAGAAGCAAAAGATTTTAACACACTTCACCAAAGAAAACATACAGATGGCAAATAAGCACATGAAAAGATGCTCAATATCAGTAGTCACAAGAGAAATGCAAATAAAACAATAAGATACTACACTATACAGCTATTAGAATGGCTAAAATAAAAAAAAAATAAGACTGAGTGTTAAGGATATGAAAAAAATGGATTTCTTATACACTGCTGGTGGGAATTAAAAAAGGTAAGACCCCTTTAGAAAACCATTTGGCAGTGTGTTAAAAGTTCAGTCTCTACCTATCATATGATTCAGCCATTCTACTCCGAGAAACGAAAGCATATGTTTATACAAAGACTTGAACACAAATGTTCATGGCAGCTTTATAATAACAGCATAAAACAAGAAGCAATCGAAATATCCATCAACAGGTGGATGAGTAAACAAATTGTGGTGTCTCCATAAAATAGAGAACTGCTCAGAAATAAACAGGAATGAACTACTGATACGGGCAATAACATTGATGAATCTCAAAATAATTATGCTGAGTGAAAAAAGTCAGGCAAAACTCCATACTGTATGATTTCATTTACATAAAATTCCAGTAAATACAAACTAATGTTAGTGACAGAAAGCAGATCAGTGGTTCTCTAGGGATGAGAGAGAGGTGTGAGAAATATCTGCCATTTGTTGGATATCTAGTGTGTGCCAGAAACTGCTCAACACGTTATATTCATTAATTAACCCTCACAAGCAACCCTCGGAGGTATGTTAGTGGATCTCTACAATAACGAGGATAAGGTTTAGGTTGGATAAGTTGCTCAAGTGGTAGGATAGTTTGAACTTGCTTTGCCTGATTCCATAGCTGGTGCTCTGAAACACTTCGTTATTTTACACCTGGCAGTTTAATATTCTTTTTCAAAATTGTCTATATTATGCTCTTGCATTTGAAAGATGAAATTTAGAATCTGATTAATTTCATTTAAAATTATCATTAGCTATTGATTGGGATAATATTAAATTTATAGATACATTTGAGGAGAAATGACTTCTTTATGCTATCGATCTTTTCCATTGAAGCAGTTTTACACTTGCTTCTCTTTTCTCTCCATCTTCTGTTTCTCTCTCTGTGTCAGCTTTGTTATCTTCTAGTGAGTATCATCCTCTTCCATACGGAAGAGGATATGAGAGCCTGTTGCCCTCAAGTCACACCTTCGCAGTTTAACTAACAGAAAAAGAAATTGTTTTTTGCCAGATGCACCTTAATAAATCCTGGGGTAGGACACACTTTAACGTGGCTTAGTCATAATACCCTCTTTTCAACCAATCACAGGGGCCAGAAAAGTGGGAGTAGTGAGTCTAATCAGAATAGATAAACCACACAGTAATTGGAGCAGAAACAGTGCAATACAAAAAAATTTTAACTATAACAGGGGATTGGAGTACTGAGGGATTGGATAGGGAAAAATAAAGAAAAACTCTAAAGAACCTAGAAATAGCACATACAAGGAGCAGGCACTACCCCTAAGGCTGAGATAGAGCAAGGAAGAGCCCACTCCCCCCACCCCCAACATGGCTGAGCTCTACACCTTGTTGGAGAGGTCATGGCCAAGGCTCACTGAATGACACAGAATTTGCTATGATGTTTCACAGACAGAATTCAACAGAAACCATTGCTCTTGGGGCTGGGGAAAGCAGTTCACATGGTGGTATCTCGCGAGAGACACTCTCCTAAAAATAAATAAATAAATAAATAAATAAATAAATAAATAAATAAATCACATGATGAAAAGGTTTTGGAGGTAAGCTGTGTGTGTTGCAGGAAGCAAACACGAGAAGCTGCTCACATTGTGCTGTAGGAGCTACATGCACTACCGGAAACTGCCTGGCTACTAAGCTTCCCTATGCACCTTTCTACAACAAAACGATGCTGTATTTCTATGTAATAAGGTGCTGCTATCCTTAGAAGTGATGTTCACACCTTTTCCCCCAAATAAGGAGACAGAGTCCTAGAAGTTATTGGATCCATCAGTGGCTACATTAATTAATCATCAAATTCAGTCACAGTTCTACTGAATATTTTGTTACCTAAAGACTAATTGGAAGGTTATTAATAACTTCTGAGGTAAGTTGTATTGTGACCTCAGAAATATATGTCTCAGTCCAACCCCCAGTACCTATGAATGTAACCTTATTTGGAAATATGGTCTTTGCAGATGTAATTAAATTAAGGATCTTGGGATGAGATCATCCTGGATTTAGAGTAAGCCCTAAATCAATGGCTGGTGTCCTTATAAGAGAAAGAAGAGAGGGATTTGAGACACAAAGACACACAGAGAAGATGATATGAAGATGGAGGCAGATTGGAATGTGTCAGAAACTAAGAACGCCAAGGATTACCAGGCACTAGAAACTAGTTAAAGACATGGAACACATTCTCCCTCAGAGCCTCCAGAAGAAACCAACGCTACAAACACCTCGATTTTGGAGTCCTGGCCTCCAAAACTGAGAGAGTAAATTTCTGTTGTTTTAAGCCACCAAGATTATGGTACTTTGCTGTAGGAGCACTAGGAAACTAATAGAATTTTCAACAGCTTGAATATAAAATAAAAAGGGGAAGAAGAGAAAGAAAATGATATAACAAACCAAAAGAAAATATGCAAAGATACTGCTGTCCCATTTCTGTAATTGTTCCCAAGACCATGGCTTCCATTTTCCTCTAATTTGTATTTCTTCTACCCTTAGCCAGAACTTCAGTTGGTTGGGATTCTTTGCTTGGTGGAGTGACCTAAACCTTCATTTCCAACCTGAGTCCTCAAGCACCCTACCTTTTATTTTGGGTCGCTATAATTTTTCATTAACCTTCATATTAGACATGGAAGTACTAAGAGGATCCCCAGAGAATCCCATGGGTTCCAGACTGTCTTCCATTGTGTACGAGCAAGCCAATTTCCCTGATAACGCCACCATTTGAGTATATCAGTTCACTACAAGTTTACACCTTTGGGTGGGCGGTTTATTTGCTATTATTAGTTTAGTAAGAGAGTTCAAAATTATTATAATTAGCATGACTTTTCTGTATACTTTGTTCACTTATACTGATACGTTTTAATCATTTCTTTATACATTTGTATGAGTTAATTGTGCAGTGAATACTTCGTAGAAGCGCCAAAAAAAAAAAAATCACTCCAGCCAGTAGATCACTCCTAGTTTTTGCTTTTTGTTTCAGGGGTGTATTGGCCAGGTGGTAGTCTCATCTTCCCATTTAGTGAAACCATTGTTGCTTCTCCTGAAAGAAGTATTCTGTCCTTGGGGACTAAAGTTACCACACCAGCAGCAGTCCAAGTTTCCAGGTAAGGGAGGGAAAATTCTGAGAATGGATTATTAGGTGAAATTGTGAGAAGAGCCACTGCCACTGCCATATCTTGATTTACATGTATTCTGGCTATGAAAGAGAGTACCATATAATTGTCCCTGATCAAAACACAGAGGGTGCCAAACAAATGTATTTTAAGAAAGGAAAACTGTATTAAAATTGTAACACTCAATATATATCGATAACAAAAGATGAATACAAGTCACGTTTGACTTCTCCAATTACAAGAGGTGCTCAAAGTGGTTACCATCAGCGTCCAGACACTTCTGATTATAGTGAACTACTGCTTGAGCAATGCTGACCAAAGTGTCCACTTATATACATTTGTTTGGCATCCCCGGTATATCCTGTAAGATAGAATCCCATTTTTCCAGGGTGTTACCTCCCAACTGGGCCATAACTGAGTCTTTAGTAGGTCATTTCACTATTCTGTTAAGCCAGTTGGTTCCAAGCGATGGTTTATGTGGTGAGATCAGTTAATTCCATAGACATGGACCCATTGCTACACTTCTGTTGCTGTGAAATGAGACCACTAAGATGCAGTGTTGTGTGGAATGTACTGTTGGTAGATAAACCATTTTGTGTGTTCACAGAGAGTGATGCTGGCAGACATATGAGCAGTAAAAGGCAATCCATTTCCAGAATATGTGATTATTTTAACAAGGATGAATCTTTGTTCCCTCAATGATGAAAGAAGTCCAGTGTAATCCACCTGGCACCAGTGACTGGCTCATCACCTTGGGGAACAGGGCCATATCAGGGACTCCGTTCTTTGCTCTTGACCAATTAGGCACCCGGCAGTAGTGTCAGCAACGTGTGCCTTGGTAAGGTGAAATCCAGTGTGTGGAGCACATGCACAGCTTGCATCCCTACCACCATGGCACTTGGTTCATGTGACCATGGAACAGGCACTGGGGTGGCTGGGGAAAGAGGCTGGCTGACCTCCCCAATGCATGCCGTTTTGTCAACCTGATTAACAGTCTCCCCTGCAGTGGATGCTTTTAGTGTGTAAATAGGTCACAAGTATCTCATTCAGAGAAATCCATCCATATACCTCTTCCCCATACTTCCTTGCCACCAATCTTCCAATCCTATTCCTTCTAAGTCCCTGTCCCTCTAGGCAAACCTGTGTGGGGCTGGAGAAGCCACCAGCACTTTCAGAGGCGGATTCTAAAGAAGCCACCCATGCTTTAGGAGACTATCAGGGGAGCACAGTGAAACCAGGAGGCAAACCCTTTCCTACTTCAATGTCTCTCCAGCACTTTCTACTGACAAAGCTTAACACTGTGATAGCTAGCAAAAGAAGAGTATTTAAAGGATCAAGTTCCGTCTTCCCAGGGCAGTCATACAGTGTGAATTTGGAACTGAGAGCAATAACTCAGTAACAGCACAGGTGCTATATAGTTGCCCCAGCTTAGCTCAGAAACCCAGTCTCTATCAATCACAGTGGCTATCGCACCTCCCATTTGGACTCGTATTAGATTCAAGGTAGGCAAGGAGCAGTAGTTCCCCTAAATATGAGGGAAGAGTACTATTCCCAAAAGAAAAGGAGTTCTGGGTTAACAAAAGAATAAATGTTCCCTATACATTACCCTTCAGCTGCTTAGCGTGCACATGTGCATGCATGTACACACACACACACACACACACACACACACACACACAGAGCTTTCCCCATTATCTTATAGTTTCTCTGTACATAAAACAACTATCCCACAAGTAATTGAAAATATACTCAATCTCCTCCCACTGGGAGGAGAGAACTCAATGTGACATCCAGCCCAAATTCAGTATCTTTGAGTGTAGTCAATCTTGATCAGGTCCAGATACAGCTAAATGATAAATAATGACAATTTTCCCCAATGTACAAACATACAATACAGGGAGGGGGGAGATCAGGGGGGATGGGATAATGAAAACTAATGAGAAAGGGCGAACAGGAGGCTCAATATGCAATGGTTGTGAGACTATACCATATTCTGTTGGACAAGAGTAATAAGGGTAAGAAGGATGTCACTTTTCCAGCAGAGAAATGAGATCTTTAGTCTAAGTGCCAAGATTTCCTTTGTCTATTATCCTCAAACACGCTGCCTGAGAGGAGTAGTGAGAAGTACTCTCCTGGGACTGCCTTGACAACTGAATTCATCTTTCTATAGATACAGACTGGGACTTGGCTATAGCACATCAGTAGATGTCTTTTGTCAAACTGAGGATTTCTGGCAATACCTTAAAGCTTACTTGGCTGCCAGTCAATGTCATTTGGGGGAAATTCATTAGGTTGTTATCAGAAATGTCATTGAGACATAAACTTTGAATACGGACTCCGCCCTTCTGGCTTCTATCTCTTGGAAACTGGCCTGGCAACTCTGTTATCTCCCTAGATCTTAGTTCACTGTCTTGGCCATAGACTTTATCTGAGAGCAGAGGGAGGGAACAGGATGGGGTCACAAAGCCAGTTTACAGCACCAGACTCTATGCCCTAAAGTTGTATACCACTCACCTGGCATAATGGTTAAGGGGGCACAGAAGATATATGAGAAGAGTCCCCAGGAATGAGGCATTCCTGACTCTACTGCTCTGCTGGGTCTTCACATCCCTAGTTAGTAGTAACTTTACATGGGGCAGAAATTTTAGTTGTTTCAATTGGCAAAGTAGATATTATCTGATCCCTATCAGTATAGGACAACTAAACCACAGGCAGAAAGGACTCCTAACAATGTTATCATCCCACTATTGCCTATCCATTTCAGAAAGGCCATGCTGAACCAGTTTGTCTTGCTCACAGCACTAAGGAAGATAAGTAATAGCTAACATATTCCAATACTGATTTTGTTTTTAACCAAGTTCATAAAGCTAGAGCCTTAGTGAGCATAACTGTCATTGGTAAAGGATCAATATTTGTTTTAGTTACCAATCCAACACAGACAAATGCTTTCATAAATATGAAACTGCATGCTTAGATGTCACAGTTATGTCAAATTATTAAGTTTCAAAATGTTCTTCTCAATTTCTATACCTATTTCATTGCTGATCGGTAGTTTGCAGACTGGCTTTGGTCTATACATCACATCTTACGTAGCACTGATCTAACTGATAAAGCTATTTGCCCAGCCTAAGTATCAATTTCTATATTAATCAAGAGTCTCGGTTCAGACCATATAGTGTATATTCTAACCTTACCTGGCACCTGAATAATGGAGCACATTATAAGACCAGCAAAGCCCAAGGTCTTTATCTCATTATCGTACTTCTTTCATTGTGAAGTGAATTTTCATTATAACACAAGCTATACTTATTTACTATTATTTGAAATACTATTTGAAAAATAATTTTGTACAGAAATTGAAACGAAATGGAGATTCCATAATTCTACAGCTTTTAAACGCTCAGATATCTTTCTGAACACTCAGAGTGGAAAGCAAAGGATCGAGAGGCATTCTTGGAGACCCAAATGATTCACCCAAATGGCTTCTACGTCCAGATCACCCTGAAGTCAGCCCGTGTCTTCTCTTTCCAAAGGAGAGTGGCATTACCATTTTTCATCTCGAGTCACATCAATCACAAGTGGGTGCCTATAAGCCCGCCTTGTGGCCTTTCATTAAATCTGAGCTGCCCACAGACCTCATCCACCGCCAGAGGCTTCAGACAGCAGCGGAGCTGGGAGCGGGCTCCGGGGAAGGGACGAGGCGCGGGGCTCCCCACTGCCCGGGACTCCCGGGCAGTGACTCCAGTCTCGCTCCTGCCCGCTGCGCCAATCAGGCCACCCCGTAGGGGCAACGAGGGCACGCTCAGACCGTACAACGGCCGTTCAAACGGGCAAGCGTGCGCCCCTTGGGATTCCTCGCGTCGTTCCAGGGCTAGGCGGGTGCAGAGCCGAGCAAGTCTCCGGGCGCCCAGCTTGGGAGCGCCCTCCCACGCCAGTCATCCCCGGCTGCCCCTTCTGCCCGGCGCCCCGGCCCTAGGCTGCAGCCGCCCTCTCCCACCAGCATCTGGCTCCGCGGTGTAAGAGCCTCTGCCAGCGTCTCCCGAATCCAGCGGCCAGAGTCCTGACCGCAAGCCCGAGTTAAGTAAGGAGTCGCGAAGGCACAGGCCACAGAAGTGGGACCTAAGAGTCCTGCATCCTCTCCCTACCTGCCTACTTATCATTTTTATCTACTCGACCTACCTGCCAACTCTTATCTAATCTACCCATCCATCCGTCGTCTATCAACTTCTATCCCTCTACTTTAAGGTTAGGATTAGAATTCCTAAACGAGAGCTTTATCGCGACGTCGTAAATGATCGCTTTTATTTTAACTGAACAAGCGAAGGAAGGCTTTTTGAGGCAGAAAATGTCTTACGACTTGGAAAATAAATTTAGTTGTTAAGAACTAGCTTTGCTAATTACGTTAAATGCCGGGCCTTTTCTATAAATTGAATGCGCTAACGAGAAAGTTCTAAGGTTTCGACAAAAAAAAAAAATTAAAGTCCATATATTATACTTTAGGCCAGAAATTACATATTCATGTTTAGATATCACCTAAAAGTGTACAATGGACACAGTTGTTTTCGAATTTTTTTTTTTTTTTTTTAAAGCCTAGCCCAATAACAGTGCCTGCCCCCCCTTACCCCTCGCCAAGCTCGCGGGCTGGAGGGGCCTGACTTCCGGACCAGGATGAAGGAAGCGAAAGTGGGGGAAGAGGCGGGGAAAGAGACAGAGCAGTGAGAGCCGGAAATGAGTGGCTAGCGAGGCACGCCAGGGCGCCCTGTCCGGCGGCGCTCTAGCCCCCGCGCGCTGTCTCTATGCTCCTCCGCGTCTGGTCTATTTATTGTCGCGGGGAAGCAACGGCCGCCCCGTACCCGGAACAACAAAGCACGAAAGACGGAGCCCGAGCCTCGGGGGCTCCTAGCAACGGGCCGGGGCGGGAGTTCCATGGAGACTGGGGAGCGTGCCCGCCTCATCATCATCCTTGTCCTCCAGCTTATCCTTCGCGTCCGACGCAACCGGCAGCAGCGCTGCCGCCGCGTCCTCTGCCGCCGCCCCCTCTTCCCACGGTAACCCCGAGGGCGACCCTGGGCGGGGGGAGCATGGGCTGCTGGGCGGCCGGAGTGCCCGGTGCAGGGCATCTGGGCGCGGGGCGGGCGTGTGAGGAGCGGGGGCAGTGCTGCGGGTGGGGTGTGCGGGGGCGGATGACTGGAGGAGAGGCGCTCAGGTGGGGGAAATAGGTCGGGGGGCCGAGGGAGGGTCCAGTTCTTAGGAGAACTGGGTGGTATCTGGGGATCTTCTGAGGGATAACGGGGTGGGGGTGGGGCGTAACTGCTTGGGAGCGTTAGCCGACGGGGTGTAGGATAAGAAAGGAGGTGTTGTATTTTTCGTGTTAGCCGCCACTGGGAAAGACTGGAGAAGGGAGATTCCCCATCTGTCTCTGTGAAGCCCCTACCCGGAGAGAGAGGGATCGCGCAAAGATGCTAGGGGTCCGTTGCTTCCCAGAAAACTTACCGGCGGGAAGGCTCCCAGATAGCACCTTCGTCGGTGCCTGGTTCTAGTGATGCCAAGAGCCCCGCTTTATTATTTTTACTAACCAGAAAATGTGAAGAAGGATCTGGAAACCGGGGAAGATAAAATGAATTGTGGGTAGGGCTGAGCAGGGACAAGAGTCAGGGGCTTAATAACATTAGCCAGTAAGAATCCCTAAAAGTAAATTTAATTGGGAATGACGGTTTTTAAAACTCTCTTCTGCCGAGATGTGTATCTGCGGGCTCTGTATGTGCTCGTTGCAATAAGGCTTAGTCTGCAGTTAATCCACATCTGTGAGCTCTCTGACTGCATCTGTCACCTGCAGTTCCAAAGCGACACTGGCAGTTAAACAGCGTGGGCTTGGGTATTTGGGGTTAAGAACCGTGCCTCAAAATTGGCTCAGGAAAACAGAAGGAAATAAGCTTGGTGTGATTTTTGTGTGAAGAAACAATGGCAGATTCCCTGGGGAAAACTGAAAAAGAGAAATATAAGGAGCAGGTTCAGCTATCATCTGCAGTCTCTTTGAAAGTTTGAGAAAATGGCAGTTCATTCACATCGAGAAGGGGCTTTTATCACTATCTTGTTTAAAGAAGCATTCACAGTTTGGTGTGTCCAGTGAAGTACTTACCAGTTTATGTTATCTCTTTAAGCCTACGTCACTATTTAATGGTTTTATACTTTCCAAAACTATTCTAGGTCAGTAAAGGAGGTTTTTCTGTGGCAAACTGAAAAGGTCTCATATACACACTACAGTAATACCATTTTTGTGTTGAATGGGAACAAAGCTCTTCATATAAAATTGAAAGTTAAAGATGAAAATAGAACTGATCAATCACAGAAGCAATTATGTCAATCAAGCACAGTCCCCCACCTTTTTTTGCTAAGCCTAGCTTCTCATAAAAAGGGGTCGTCCTTCTCCTCAGCCCCTTCGTTTCATATTCTCTGCTCTCAAAATCATTCTCAGAAACTGTAATTATCTATTGTGTGCTCTTGATTTTGACTAATGCCAGAAAATAGAGTTTTTAACTCAGGCTTTTTCATGGAATTGAGGTTCAGTGTGTCTTGTTAAAAGAATTTCATGTGCAAAGAGGTGGCCTATTTCCTTTAACAAAGATGGGAAATATAAACACTGGGAAACTTAAAATAGCATTTTAAGAATCTAAGAGGAGGAATCCAATATCGGCATCTCTAGGTTAATGAATCAAGGACCGTTGCAGAATTTTTCATATAGCTGCTCTTCTCTAAAGGACATGCTGGGAGATGACCACACTTAAGGCTGTTGGATGTTAAGCCACAGGATTTTCATAGTGCATGTGAGACAGAGTGAATTCCCTGTCTCAGAGCTGCCAGCACACTCACTCCACCTAGAACTTATTTGCTGTTGCCTCTGTCCCTTCCATATTTGAGTGGGGGTCAAGCCCTACCTCGCACCTTATTTAACAATCCAGTTTCTGCTTTCCCTGCTCTCTGCTCTTACACTCCCAGCATTTGGTGGTGTCTTACTTCCTCTCTTTACTTAATCATATCCCAATCAAAAATGATTTTTTATGCTATTTGTATTATTTCTGTTTCTTAGGGAGTTTTCAACATATGTCCTTGGCCTGCATATCCTTTTCATTAATGTTACTTTCTCTGTTGCATATTCCTTCTGTCTCCCTCCCCTTTACTTGGAGAATTGGAGTAGTCATGTCATGTTCTGTGTTCATTCTGAATAACTGTTGGTTATGCAATACAACAGGTAAGAGCCTTATGCTGAGAATCAAAAGACTATATTAACGCATGTAAAAATAAAAGATATTTTAGAAGTACAAGTGGTGATACTAGAATTGTAGATCTATTCTCTTTTTTAAGGGTAAAAGAGTATTGCAGAACCTGCTGTGTGTTTTTTAATTGAATCTTGGATTTTTCACATTCTTATTCTAAAAAACTTTTAACATCAGTCTTTTCTTATCATTTTGCATCTGAATATTTGACTGAAATTACATTTTGCCCAATTTGAGGGGTCATTTGAAGTGATTTCCACAAATGTTTACTCATGTGGAAAATTATATCAAAATTTTTGTGGTTATGGATGTGGCATGTTATTTGATAAATCAGCAAATATTGTATAATCTAGTTGAGTGGGTATCAGTGCTGTTTAAAGTGACGGAGGCCTGTAATAATCTGGTGAATAATTTCCTTTGTTGCATCATAGACCATGTGATGAAATTATAATTGCTATGAAAAATAAAATTTAAATTGAATTTAGAAGAATTTGTAGTAGAATGTTTCTACAATGTCTCTGAGTCAAAACCTGCAGTGCTTTGAAAATTTAGTTGTATTGTGACACTTGAATTAATAAATAAAGATTTCCGGCAATTTACATCCACATTGTTACACCTTTTATATGCCTGATGCCACACCAGGTATGCAAAGCTGGATGAAAGTTGTTTCTGTTCAGTTGCTTTTTGTGCACTTGTAGATAGCAAAGAAATGACATACATGGATACCAAAATATGATGGACAAAAATTTGAATTTTAAATTTTTACATGCTGCCTGGTTCTATAGTCACTGGTGTACAGATTTCATCATGCCTGCAAAATTAGAAGTTTCTTGAGGTTCAGGACCATGAGTCGCTATCATATGGTATGTTCATGTCATGTGCGCACGCGTTTGTGTGTGTGTGTATTTTGAAAATTAACATGTTAATAGAAGGATATATATTTTTTAATTTTTATTTTTTTACTTTAGGGAGTTAATTAGTGGATAAGGGGAACCCTTAGTCATCTAATCTACTCTTAATTAGTAGTCTAATTCTTTTTTTTTTTTTTTTACTGGGGTATTGGGGGGATGGGAACAGTGCTGGGGAATTAGGGGAAGGGGAACAGACAAGTTGCTGTCATTTTGTTCTTCAGTCTAGTTGTGGAGGACATTGCTTCAC
>NW_017731950.1:168593-203504 GCF_001890085.2 Hipposideros armiger
AGGGCAGTGTCACTGGCCCTCATATGTGGGATCCGAACCGGGGCCCTCTGGCGTCCCAAGCCAGTTCTTAACCATCGCGCCACTTGGCCAGCCCAGTAGTCTAATTCTTGATGCCTAAAATTTCAACTTTGAATACGGCTGTAAGTTATAAGCAGCAAAACTTTCTTAAACATGATTAGGATTTTTATGATTTTAACCAAGTCAAACAATAAAAATTACGGTTTACTGCCTTGAGTAGATACCCGTATAATATGTGTTCTTGTCATGTGACTCCCACTTTGGGAAATTTCAAAAGGGTGAAAGTATATACATATCTGAGGTCTTTGCAGGCCACATGGACACAGTCCTTTTTTTAAAAAAAGATTTTTATTGGGGAATTGGGGGAGGGGAACTGCGTTGGGGAATCGGGGAAGGGAGACAGACAAGTTGCTGTCTATTCTTCAGTCTAGTTGTGGAGGACATAGCTTCACTGGCCCGTGTTGGTATTATCATTGCGCTCTTCCGGGGTGAAGCAGTCCCTCGCTGGCCATTGGAGGGCCGCTCACGGCTGCTTACAAAAGCTCACACCCGCTGCTGGCCAGCCCCACTGCAGCCTACGCTGTTGCTAGCCACTCAAGGCAGCCCAACTCCAGGTCAAACTGTTGCTCACCATCTTAGCTGCAGAGGGCGCAGTGTCACTGGGTCACTGGCCCATGTGGGATCCGAACCGGTGGCTCTGCTGCTCAGAGCTCGCAATCCCAAGCCAACTCTTAACCAATGAGCCACTCGGCCGGTCCAGTCAACCTTTTATTTAGAGGAGAGTTTGTGTGTGTGTGTGTAATTGTGAAAAAGCAAGATTCCAGAAGTATGTCATTACTGGAAAGGAACCAGGTCATAGCAGAAATTGTCCATATTTGGTCTTACCCTGTGGCTAAGGGTGATAAAATTCAGAATTTGGTTTAAATGGCTTGTTTTGTACTGGAAGCATGTTGTTGGGGATCCCATAAAATGTTAAACACACTAAGGTGAATTCTGGGCTGGTTCAAACCAGCCTTCATGTGGGTCAATAATGAAACTGTTCAAAATTTCACTAAAAAATGCAGCACAAAAGTTTGGCTGGCAACTTGGGCCATGCAGTATTCATCCATCAAGAAAAAAACACTGAAGATCATATTGTGGTAAGGACCGAGTTTTCTCAGGACATGTGTGGATGACTTGAGTACGTTGTGTTTAGCACCACAGACATCTTTCTCTAGACCTTGGTTTATAGTATGTGTTTGTTTTTTAACTCACGACATTTAAAAAGAAGTAAAAAATTGTTTTTATTCATTAAACAGTTCCAAAGAATCAGGTGTTAACCTTTTTCCTCCTGATAAATTACAAGTATTTTCATTGTGAGACAGTAGTTTTGATGAAAATCAGTTACACTTCCTTGGGATTAGGGTTAGTATAGAGCTTCAGAGTATGGCCTCTGGATATAGGCCGCCTGTGTTCAGCAGGGTGCCTACACTGCTTATGGCCTTGTGCAAGTCATTAAGTGTAAAGCACTTAGAACAATGCTCAACATAGTTAGCTGAAAAAACATTAACTGGTGCTAGTAGCAGTGGTGCTCAGAAGTGCATTAAAGATGAGCCATTAGAGCACTTGAATGCTTTATTTCTTTCACTTGGAAGCTTTCTATTAAAGCATTGAAATTCTTTGTGATCACTGACTGTTGGACTCCTCTCTGCTGTTAGGTTTTGGAAGGGGAAGCACTTTTGTTTTAATTTTGAATTGTCACACAGGCATCTGGTTATCACTTATGGCAGATGGACTAAGTAAAAAGAGACATCTCTGTTTCTAGGAAAAGGAAGGCCAACAAAGCCTGGTCTGGCCTTGTGCTGCAGCTTTTGAAAGGCTATTTCCCTGTGGACTTGACTGCTTGTTTAGCTGTATGGTACTACTGAATAGAAGCAATGGACCCCAATGGTTTCATTTAGCAGAATTAGTCTTTCTTTAGAAGACACTATTTTTCACTTGTATAACCTTAAATGATGGTAAACTTGAAACTCGTTGGTGTCATTGTCAAGCCATTTAACTTGCGTTTTCTGTGTCACTATAAATGTTCTACATAGTTGCTATCTTGTAATTTTAGAGGCAGCTGAAACTGCTGCTCTAGTCCAATAATTCAAGAGGCTCGAGAGTGACTGTATAAGTGCAAAATTATTTGTTTATGGTAATGCTAACACCAAATACTGAGGCTACCTACTCGGGTAATAACTTGATAATTATAGCTTTGTTTAGGCTGTAATTGAAATAGCTAACTCTTAAAGATTAAGTCCAAATGTTACAGTTTAGTTGTATGGACATTTGAAACTTCTGACTAGAAAGTAAATATTTGCACTAAAATGCAATGAATTGCAAACTGTTTATCCTATTTTGGCTCATATCCAGGTCTTGGTTTTTAGTTGAAATATTTTTTATAAAATATGTACTATAGAAGCTTATTTAGAATATACCATGAAACGTATGTTTTGCTTTAAATGTTCAGGTAACGTTTTAGAATTCCTTCTTCCATGTTGTGCTGTTTTTATTTGTTTTAGTTTTTATACCCCTCCCCCAAGAAGATTGGCAAATATGCTTGTATTTAGAGGTGTGGCTTTGTTTTCCTGTTTAAAGAGAGTAAAGTCTAGTTGATACTGTTGACTTGAGTAAAAACCACCTTGGCCAGAATAGATTTAGTATTGATGTAATATTGTTAACATTATTCCTGTAGTCTTGGATTCTGGATCTAAAAAATATTGAGATAAGCGAGGAAATGATGGCGCTCTCGCTCCCTCCCCCTCCCCCGCGCGTGCACACTCTCACACACACACACACACACACACACGCACACACTGTATTAGAGAATTTTTTAGGAAAACAGGTCTCCAAGGTGCCAATGCTATTGTCCATAATAAAACCTGCCTGTTTTGAGATAAAGATCTGTCTAACACATTGTTAATGGTGCCCTAGTGTTCTTTCCACCATACTTTTTCAGGGACAGATGCTACTGCCCTTCAGATGTGAAGGTAATAAAGCCAATGTGTAACCCAAAAGTGCAAATGTGAAGATGGATTATTTGCTTTATGACAGTGGTTAACATTTATAGACCCTAATTGTTGTTTGCACCTCAGCTAAGATTCATGGTGAACCTGACACTTGTGTGGAGCAAGAACCACCTCATCTTTTTAATTTGCCAGATACTTTTGTTGAGCCACAAAGCCTTTTTCTTGCCTGCTTACGGCTACAGAGAGCTTCTTGGGTATATCCAGTTACTTGTATGCATGTGCAACCTGGTGAAGCTGTAATGAGCATCCTGTAATTGCTCATGGGTTGACCACATCCCAGCATCTCTGTTGGTAGCAGGAGACACAACCATGTTGAAGACACAGTCACTGATTCATTAGACCTTCCTCAACACAAACTTGGTATGCTAATCTCAAGGTGCAGTAGATTTCTTAACTCGGTTCTCTTTTTTTGGTGGTGGTTGGAGGGGGAGGCTGGAGGTAAGAGATGTGACATGTCTCAGAAAAGCTTTATGACTAATACTTGTATCATCTTCTCAGCAGCATATTGCTAATGTGAATCTTAAGTCACTATAGCAGAGAAAAGGCTGGCTAGTAATCTTGAAAATTCTGCTCCAGTACATAGTGTGAAACCACTTGGATGACTGTTCGTTTGTGTGCACATGCAGAGTATGTGCCTGTTAATTGAGTCTTTCTAGGCTTTTTGTTTCGGGTCTGTCAAATTGGAATAGTTTCAAATGTATGAAATTATATCCTTAACTTATTTTGTCTTGTGTTGTATCCTTACTCTCTCTCACTTGGTAAAAAAGAGGAGTAATGACTTTATCATCAAACCCTGTTTAATTGGATGGTTGCTGTGCTGGAAGTAACTGGTCCGGTAGCCAGCCTATGACCAGCTATCGCGGAATGAACTTAGCATATGGATGAGTTAGGGAGTGAAATGGAGAGCGATAGGAACATAACTCCTAGGGGAGGGGAAAGGAACTATATATCAAAGGTGCTGAGGGTCTGTATGTGTGTTGTAACTAAAATAGTTCTTTTCTTACATCAGGAATATATTTCTGTATTTATGAAAGCTCCTGGAATACAGTTGTTCTTCAGGGCTGGGGGGAAGGAGGGGGAGTCTGAACTAAAACCAATAATAACATGTTAAGTGCAGGAGTGCTAAGGAGTAACATATCAGAAAATGCAGGAAATAATAGGATACTGGTGAAGAGCTTGAGTGGTTTCGGGCTACTAATACTGTTACAGTGAAAAATGTCTATTCTTTCCACTTAGCCCCCAACCCCACAATTCCTTCTTTTAATTGCTCTTAAAACATTCATTTAATTCAGCAACTATTTATTGAGGTGATGACCCAGCGCCAGTTACTAAGCCAAATTCTAAAGACACACATTTATATTAAACAGTTCTCTTCAAGGAGTGTGGTGCCTACAGTCTAGCAGACAGTTATACAGACAGCACCTCTGCATTGGCTGTGCCCTCTGCTGGGGGTCTTTCCTCTCCGTGTTTCATATGGCTGGCTCCTTATCCTTCAAGATCTAATTTTAAAAATAATTTCTCATCTTTGAGGAAGGCAAGAGGCCTTCCTGGATCATTCCTCCTACAGTTTCTCTTGTGTCATCTTATTTTCTTTATAGAGTAGATCACATTCTCTAATTTATTTTATTGTTTCACTATTTGTTGTTTGTTTCTTCCACTGGAATACAACTGCCTTGAGGGTCCTTTACCTGACCATTTTGTTCTGAGCTAGGTTCCCAGTGTCTAGCCACCGTGCGTGGTTCACATCAGTTGCATACTGAATCCGTGCGATAACCAGTAATAATTTGCTATTTGAAGGAGTGGGGCAAGGGGACCCTAGGCAGATATAAAATCAGGAAAGGGTCTGCTGTTGCAAGAGGAATGGTAAAAAGCTGAGGCTGTTAGTGTGTGTTGGAGGTGGGAAATTAGGTTACAAAAGATACAGTGGAGACGTGAAGCTCACTGCATTCCAAGCAAAGTAAATTAGATTCTATTTTGTCCATAAGAGCCAAAAGATGTTTCTTTCACCAGGGCTGTAGCACAATTAGGAAGATAATTCTGGTTGCCTATTTGGTAGATGGACCAGATTGTAAAGATTGCAAGCAGTGAGTTCCATTAGAAGGCTGTAGACATCATGACATGTAAAGCCTAAAATAAAACATGGATGCTTTGAATGTGGGGAAAGAAGCTAGATGAGAAGTGAACTGATATAGGAGGAAAAGAAAAGAGGAAGGATGATTCTGAAGTTTCTGATTCAGGTGTGTGAGTGTTGGATGGTAGCTCCATTAACTGAAATTAAGAATCAAGAGACAGTAAGTATTTCTGAGGGGGATTAATTAATTTTGGATGTGTTGTTTTAATGAATATGCCTGACAGTTAAAAGGATGGATTCAGGTCTCTGATAGGTCAGGATTGATATAGGAGCCATAAACTACTGAATAGCAATTGAAGCCTGAAAGCTTAATGAAGAAAAGAATTTAAGGCAGTGATCTTAAATTTCGGGGATCTTAAACTCATTAGAGAATTTAAAGAAAACAGTGGCCTCCTCATGTACACGTCCAAATGTGTTTATATGTATAACTAATTTCAAGGGGTTCCCCCACTCTGGAACCTGCTGTTGAGCTTTACAGGGCCTGGCATAGACTTCAATTAAGAACTGATTTAAGGAGCAGACAGAAAAGTATTGGAGATGGGAAGAGAACCTAGGAAAGGTACCACAGAAGCCAAGGATGGGAGTGGTACCAGAGGGAAAATTTGGAGAATCAGAGATTCCCGGTACTGACACCCCGGGAGAGGTCTAGTCAGAGGGAGCTTCAGCTGTGACCTTGTGTTCAACGATGAGCTGCTCAATCATAACGTTTCATACCATGCAGAGGCAAGAGGCAGATTGTAACGACTGAGTGCATGAATCCAAGTTAAGGAAACAATGCATGGTAAACAGTGCAGAAATCTTGATGTTCTCTGTGATAAAGTCCTGACTTGAGACTACAGCCCCTTTTAAGGACCTACTTACTGAAAGGAAAATTCCATTATTTTGATGACCTGTTGTGGTGTTTCAGCCCAGTGGTTCTCACCTGGCTGCCCATCAGAAACAACTTGGAAATGTTTTAAAAATCAGGGCCCTACAAAGGTTAGTTAATCAATATCTTTAGGGATTGAGCCTCTTCATAGTTTCTGTTTTGTTTTGTTTTGGCTTCTTGATAGTTAAGAACCAGTGTTCCAATCAGAACATTTCCTTATCATTCTTGTGGTGTGTTCTATGTAAAGAATCCTTTTGTTTACTTGTATGTTATTATTTAATTACTCAGTTTACTATTGTGCTAGTTTTAAATCAGTGTCCTTTAGTCTGTCTCACAAACCTTAGTTTCCAATTTTTAAAAAAATGTATGGCTTTCTTCTGATCTTGAGCCAAGTTCTCCATATTTATCTTTTTTTGAGTGACAGCCCTCAATCAAAGATCTAACTAGCTCTGAGTAAAACAAGAAATTCTTAATGGTGCTTACCTGTAGAAAGAGTATTCATTCTGTAATCCTGTTTGCTTCTAGTTAAGTATGTTACATTTTTTTTTTTTACCAAATCGTAAAAAAAAAATTTTAACTGGAAAAATTTGAACTCTATGCACTATTTCCCAAATAACTAATTTCATAATCTTACCTTTTCTTAACCTGGCAATCATGCATGGCATAGACCTTACAACAGGCTGTCCACACGAGCACAAACATTTTTCATGAAGGGTAAACCTGTAAAAACAGTCGAAAGGAAACTGTCAAAATAGGAATTTCACTACTCATGTTTTCACCTTGCAGTGCTTTCTCTTGACAAAATTCTTAATGAGCTGTCAGTGGTTAAAGTTTGAACCCTTCATTCACACTCGAAATAAAAATCAGACTACAGAGAAGTTTGAGCTTTATGTATGCCTACTCTGATACCAACCAAAAGCTGAAAGAGGGTTTGTTAAGCTGCCTAGTGAATTAACATTTATACTTGCAAAGAAAATAATAATCTTCACAAAATTATGCTGTTTTACTAGCATCAGCTTAATGGCTAAATTAGTTTCACAAACTGTAGTTACTTATTATGGGTAACTTGGGACAAATATCAAGATTCTCTAGAAAGAGATAAACTAGTTTTTTAAATGATCACCAATAATATGGGAAAATAGGGAAATGTAATACCTGTGGAGAAAACTGATACCTTCCACTTGAAATGAGCATAATAAATTTACACTTTAAATGAAAAGAATGTAATAAACAGTTTTGTTGTAATTTGATATCCATACCCGTGGACAACTATTTATTTTGGTTTGAAACAGCTTTGTTATTGGGGATTTGTTTTTCTAAATTTGCTGTTAAATTTAGCTATTTTTAAAAAAAAATACTAATTTCATTTATCAGCTACATCAAAATTGTATTTATTTTTACCCCTTGGTTTTAGACTAGAGGAACATTATCTGTTTTTGTGTTCCAAAGCTTGAGGACCACAGCATATAACTGGAAGTCCTTTCCATTTTTGAACATTTCTCTATCTATGGGAGATGAAGAAAGGATATAATAATAGTAACAATGAGAATAGTTAAATTTGAATGCTTACCATGTGCAAATATTGTGCTAAGTGCTTTGCGTGAAATTTCAGTTTTCACAACACCCTGTGATATAGGTACTGTTATCTGCCTTTACAGATGAGGACATTGAGGCACAAAGGCATTATAAATAATTTACCCAAGGTCACATGACTGATAAATGGTAGAGTCTGGATTTAACCCAAGTAATCTCCAGAGTCTGAGCTCTTAAACTTTAGTGTGTGTTTGTGTGTGTGTAGATACTGCTTTTTAATGATGTCAAGCTAACAGTTAAGCTCTTACAGACATTGTATTGAATGTATTTAGTGCCTTGGGAACTATGCCAAGGCTAGGGTACAAAAATAAGTAAGATTTGATGATCATGCATCTGAGAAGCTTATTGTCTACCAAGGAGACATATATAAATAGGAAATTTCACTAGTGTTGGAAAATGCAATGATATTGGTATGCAGAGCAACAAGGTAATGGGACTCAGGGATACTCATGCTCAGTCTTGGGGGGTCAGATATCTGAGTTCATTTGATTTCTTTGATGGGTACATCGTGGTTTTAATTACCTTCTAGGCTTTCCAAATTTTCATCTCCAATCTAGACCTAGACCTGTCCTGAGCAATGGACTCTTATCTGATTGTTCTGTACCTCTTCTTGGATGTCTCACAAGTTCCTTGAATTCAACACGTCCAAAACAGAATCCTTACCCCTCCTCCTTTTTCCATCTCTCCTGCAAACCTGCCCTGCCCCCAGTGTTCCAGTCTCAGTAAATAGTATCTTAGGCTACAAACCTGGAGTCATCCTCCAGTTCCCTTTTCCTCTTCCCTGTATCAATCATAAAGCTTTGTTTATTCTGGCTCCTGAAAATGTCTCTCTTCTGTCTACTTCTTTCCATCTTCACCCACCCTGGTCCCCATTGCTGTCATCTCTCGCCAGAACTGCTGCACTAGACCTTGACTGAGTTTTCTGCCCATTCTTATCTTCCAGTCCATTCTCCTCTTACAGAAGTGGCAGTGATATACTCGTATTTTTTAAAACCAAATACATCATGTCATCTCTTGCTTCTCTTTTAGTTCACTGTTGCTCTTGGGATAAATGTGAAAAATGTTAACATGGCCTAGAGCAGCGGTTCTCAACCTGTGGGTCGCAACCCCTTTCACAGGGGGTCGAATGACCCTTTCACAAGAGTCGCCTAAGACCATCGGAAAACACATATTTTCGATGGTCTTAGGAACCGAGACACCGCTCCTCTGTCTCCATGCCTCAAGACAAAATTTCATTTATTTGTAATTAGAAATAAATATTTCACAATATATAATTACATATTGTTTTTGTGATTAATCACTATGCTTTAATTATGTTCAATTTGTAACAATGAAAATACATCCTGCATATCAGATATTTACATTACGATTCATAACAGTAGCAAAATTACAGTTATAGAGTAGCAACGAAAATAATTTTATGGTTGGGGGTCACCACAGCATGAGGAGCTGTATTAAGGGGTCGCGGCATTAGGAAGGTTGAGACCCACTGGCCTAGAGGGTATGCTTTGACCCCTCCCTGCACCTCCAGCCTGGCCTTAAGCCACTTTCCTCTTCACTCTCCCTACTCTAGCCATGCCGGCCCTCCTTCAGGTCTGAACAATTTATACTTTTAACTCACCTCAGAGCTGAGAGCGCCTAGGTTCCCTCTCCCAGATCTTATTTACTGCTCAATCCCCACCCGCTAGCGAGGGGCCTGTGCTTAGATTTCCAGGTCACTGCTGCAGAGCTGGTTGGACGAAGGTGTGCTGCTGGGCTGTAGGAGTGAGCCCGGTGGAGAAGTGGAGACGGATCGTTTTTTAGCAGAAGGAATGGCAAGGCAGGCAAAACGTTAATATTCTTTACTTAGAAGCGCTTTTATAAATCAGTAAGAAATCTCAGAATTAGATGAACAAAGGATACGAGACAGTTAATATAGAAGAAATACAAGTGGTAATATTGGAAAAGTTCATTCTCATTAGTATTCAAGGAAAATCAGTATTGCTATTTTTTATATCTCAGGTTGTCAAAGATTTTTACAGACTCCTTTGTTGACTAGATACGACAACATACACATATCCCAACCTTGTTTAATATGCACAAATAAATACATGGATTTAGCAGCCTCAAAACGTGTCAATATGAGCATAGAAAAAACAGTAATTGTCACTGTGGTAGGATTATGGGTGACTTTTTTTCTTTGAGTATTTCTTACGTAATCAGAAAATGACATGCTGTCTTCTTTAAAAGGTACACATTAATACTATTGATTTGAAATACTAAATCTGTCCAAAATTTTGCTTTTACCTAATAGGGAATCGATATGCTAAATTTCTCATCTTTGAGTTTGAATCCCTAAGTTTCAAGTTGTATTCGGTAAAATTTTTTCTCTTATTATCTGTAATTAGACACTAGTTAAAATTAATATTAATGTTGGCACTGACTAATATGACATTACCTTAGTAGAGGTGCTCATTAATTTCTCATGTGTGAGTAAGTGGTGCTATTTGCATTTTACTGATAAGGGCAGGAACAATTCAGAGCTGTCACATAGCTTCCGTTAGGATCCTCATTTTAAACATCTGAGTTTTCTTTATAGATACATTTTAGTACATTCTGAAATAGTGAAATTCTTAAGTAGGCCACTGTCTAAACCTCATGTGGTTATATATTCTTAAATTTCCAAACACTTCATTTGTTTTCAACTGAAACCTTTTTCACGAGAGTGCAAACCACTGACTTAATCTTTTGCTTTAAGCACTCAGAAAAATTAGCATCATTTAAATCTGTCTTCATCTTTTAAATACCATTACAGATATTTTCATTAGCTGAGGCATAAAATACACTCCTCTTTACTATTTTTTTAATAGATAGTTTCTGGCAACCCTCAGAGTTATTGTTGTTAATTAATTCGTATAAAAATTTTTATAGTGTTAATGTAGATTTTTTTAGAAATTAGAACAATTTATTTTGATGCAAGTTATTCACATGAATGCTACTTGCTTACCAATCTTCAGAATTAGTATTTAAATTAAATCAAATATGTAGTAGGTGGAGACATATGTAATGAAGGTGGTTATACTTTCTGTTTAACTTAATGTAATGATGGTTTTGTACATCAAGTACTTTTGCTTTTACTTAAGCACTTGCCAGATATTTTATATTATATGGTGGTATCTGTATAATACTTTCTTTGGAAGATACAAGGGTTTTTGTGACCAATCATACATTTTTTTTCATGTGGCTACAATACAAACATGCCAACCCCGAGGACTGGTGTATAAGCCCTTGGGCCATGCCCAAACATGTCCTCATGATAGACTATCACCCTGCAGACAAGGTAGAGGTTTGTCAGTTTTGTTCACTGTCTATGCTATTGCCCCTTGGTGCACCTTTCTTCTTCTTTACTGCCGCTTTGAACACAAATGCATGTTGAAGGGAAAGTAGGAAGTTCAGAATTGGGATGTTAATTTAGGTAAACTACCATAATAGCCCTAGACTTAAATGAAACTTAGTATATAGTTCCTAAATTTGTCTATAGTATATATTTATCTAAGATGTTAGAATCTGGGGTTTTAGAATTAGCCCGGATCTTAGAAACCATCCAGGCTCATCTCCCACCTATCAGAAGACTCGTTCTATGCCGTTCCTAACTGTTGATTAATTATCTAGCCCTGCTCCCCCTTTTTTGACACTTACCTTCTGTGGAGCTCACTGCTTTGCAGTTATTGTTTTTTTGGTGTGGCTTCATGAGATCTACTTCTTCTGTGTGGCTTTAATTGGTTCTCTCGGTTTCCTTTTTATTCGCATAGTTGAGAACAGCTGCTTACTTCCTTTGCTCCAGACACTCCTGTCTAACCTAGGGTTTTTTGGTTTTGTTTTGTTTTCTGTAAAGTAATATAATTAAAACCCCGTGTTATCTTAGGGTAACCTACTATGAATAAAAGTCTTTCTTAAATAGCTTTTTAAAATTACGGAAATTTTCAGACAGAAATGTAGGGAGAGTAGTGTAATGAACACTCATGTATCTATCACCTAATTTAACGATTGTTAAGAGTTGAAGCAGTAATAATGGCATTTTTTGTCTTAAAATACAATTATACCTACTACCCAAATCTATTCTGTACCTCAGAATAGATTATCTAAATTTGTTTGGTTCCTGCGGCACGATTCCAGATACCGAGGAAGTCATCAGAAACTTTATTCAAATCTATTTATTATTAAGTTCAAATAGTGAAAAATACCTGTATTTTAAAGTAAATTACAGACATGACATTCCCCCTTGAATATTTCAATATGCAGCTCTAAAAAATAGGCATATTTGTCTACATAACCACTCTATTATTTTACCTAACATATTAAACACTAATTCCCTATTATCATTTATCACTCAGGATCCATACTCAAATTTCGTCACATATCTCTTCCAGATAGCTGTTTGTTGAAACCAGTACCCGGTGAAGGACCATAATATACAGATGTTTTGGTCTTTGTAATACAAATGTGAGCTTTACATTTATCAGCATTAAATTTTATTTTATTGATACTTCCTCATTGGGCTAGCCCAGGAATCAGCAAACTTCTTAAGGGACCAGGTATTCACTGTTGTAGGCTTGTTGGTCATTTGGTCTTTGTCGAAACTACTAGTCATTATGTAAACACATGAGCATGATTGTTTCAATAATACCTTTTTTATAGAACAGCACTGGCCCTTTGACTATAGTTTGCTGATCTATTAAGGTTTTGGTTTTCTCTGTCATGTGACTTGTCAAGTTTTGCATCTATTCATTAAATAACCATTTGGTTACAATATTCAACTATGGGTGAATCCATCAGACAGTAATAGCTGCCATTTAAGAAACATGTTGTATGCTAGGTACTTGACATAGATAATAATATTGGATCTTTAAAAGCACCTTGGGAGGTGCAGTGATATCATTACCAATTTCCAGAAGAGAAAAGTGAGGTGTATGCTGCACTATTAAACAGATGTAGAAAGAACACCCTCTTTCTAAAAGACAAAGTGTTCAGTTTTCTCCATCTTGGTCACAGGCATGAGACTTCACGTATAAGTAATCTGTTGGAATCACAATACAAACGTCTGTTTCCTAATCTGCTATTTTGGGAGCTTTATGAAGAAGAGTTAGTTTGGATGGCATATCTTACTTTTAGAAAGGAATGATCTGTAGGAGACCATGTGGGTTCATGTTGTATTTGCAAATTAGTCTCTATCCAGTCTTCCCTTCTGTCATTTCTTAAATCATGGATGGTCATTTTGTGGTTAAACCTTTTAGGGCCCTCCCTCAGCATCCTCAGATCCAACTTAAATCCACTTTAAGTAGCTAGAACCTACTTTTCTCTGTACTCAGGTTTATTTAGTTTTATTCTTTTGGCTTTTAGTTATATTTTAGAGTAACTTTTTGCTTTGTTTTTATGATAGTGTTTATTGGGGCCTTTCAGTTTAAATATCTTTACTGGTGTGGAAAATGTAATTGGATACAATTTGTCCTAAAAGCCAGGAGGTGGCAGTGTTTTCCAGGTGATGCTTTAAGGTCTCAGTTTGAGGGTTGCTGAAGTAATGTATTTAAATACCACCAGGCAGTCAGGGGACCTGAATCACCCAGTGTATCCTTGTCCATAAAATCATGGATTGAAGAAGTTGCTTCAACTTCTACAATGCATTTTTTTTTTAAAGCTCACAGCAGAGATGATAATTCGAGAAAAGAGTTTGAGTTTTGTTTGTTTGTTTTTTAAAGATTTTTATTGGCGAATTGGGGGGATGGGAACAGTGCTTGGGAATTGGGGAAGGGGAACAGACAAGTTGCTGTCCTTTTGTTCTTCAGTCTAGTTGTGGAGGACGTTGCTTCACTGGCCCAAGTTGGCACCATCATTGCGCTCTTCCTGGGTGAGGCAGATCAGTTGCCGGCCTCTGGACGGCCGCTCACTGAGGCTGCTGGCTGCTCACGCTGGCTGCTGGCTACACACGGTAGCCCATGGCAACCCACTGCCACAGGGGCTGCAGCCTACGCCGTCGCCGGCAACTCACGGCCGCCCAGCTCCAGGTTGAGCTGCTGTTCAGCATCTTAGCTGTAGAGGGCAGTGTCACTGGCCCTCATATGTGGGATCTGAACCGGGGCCCTCTGGCGTCCCAAGCCAGTTCTTAACCATTGTGCCGCTCGGCTGGCCCTACAATGCATTTTAATAGAAAGCTAGAAATAGGATATTGCCTGAAGTTACGACAGCTGCAGTTTTGAATTTTGCTTTTTATTAGAAGGAAATATTTGACAAACTCATACTAGATGTTTATTTAAGAAACAGGATGAAACACCTAATTAAATCATGTCTTAGTATTAAGCCTTGGGTAGTGAGAAAATAAGTGATAATTTAAATCAAAGTGAAATTATTTTTCTTATAGTAAATCTTATACATGTTGTTTCAAAAAAGAAAATGTAGATGCTACAAAACAATAGAAGACAAGAAGTTTTTTAGGTCACTCGGATGCCAACTTTCTGAATAGAATAATTTTTAACATTTTGGCTGTATAAATATATAAGTACATATGTAGATTATATAAGCCAGAATGAACTCTTATCAAACAAATTTTTTTTTACATTTTGGACCTCTGTCTACATTCATGTAGTTTTATAACGTGTAAAATAGATTTATTAGTCTTACATAAAACTGCTGTACTTTATTCAGTCAGTCTCTTAAAAATGGACACGTAAGTTATTAACAAATTGCGACGTATAATCTTATTTATACTTTGCTCAGTTGAGTTATTTCTCAAGATACATTCTTAACAATTGACTGCAATTCGACCTATCTACACATTTTATATTACTTGTATGCACACTGCCAGATTAACTCCTGTAGAAAGTTTTTGTACCAAATTATAAGAGTGCTGGTTTACTCACACCTCCACCAGCACTGTTTGATATTTGTCAGTATAAATAAGTGGCATCCCATTCTTGTAAGTTAGTATTTCCTCATTATCAGAGAACTTAAAAGCCATATATTTCTAAAGGTAAAGAATTTCTAAATAAATAATTAGTCCAAGAAAAATAATAATAATGAGAATTTAAATGTTGCTAGAATCCGGAGATAATCAAAACACTACATGTCCAACTTAAGACACACCTAAAGCACTTGATTATAATCACCCTAAATGTTCATATGTACAGCTTTCCAATGTAAGAAATTAGAAAAAGAACAGATCTGTAGAAGGAAGGAAATGATGAGCATAAGGCAAAAAATTTAATAAAGAGGGTCATTTGACTGCTGATAGTTTTTGTTCTTTGAAGAAACTTAACAAAATAGAAAAACCATTCAGCAAGCTGAAGGGAAAAAAGCAGGGATAAGTGATATTATAAGGAAAAAGAGGTAAGTGTACTACAGCCGAGACTTTAAACATTTATTTAAAAACTATGAAAAAGTGTATGCCAGTAAATTTAAAAATTTAGGAAAACTGACTAAAGAAAAAATAGAAGACATCAATTCTCTTAAATCTCTTCAATGAAATTAAAGTAGTCTTTTTAAAATCCACCAAGCAAACAAACAAGAAACAGATTCAGACAATTTTCAGATAAGGTCTCGTAAACTGTTCTCCAGAGAATTAAAAAGGAAAGAAAGAAATCATTCTAACTTGTCTAATGAGTCTAGTATAACCTTGATACTCAAACCAGATAAGGACAATCAAAGAAAGGAATATTATAGGCTAATTCTATTTCTGAGCATAGATGTGCCAATCCTAAAGGAAATGTTAGCAAACCAAATCCATCGATGTGTGTTATTTTTTTTTATCATGACTTAATTGGATTTAGGAATATAATATATATGTAATCATGATAAAACACCAATTCAGAGTAGAGGTTCACCCTGGAGAGAAGGATGAGGGTTTCGTTTGGGAGAAGTACAAGGAGAGGCATCAATTGTAATGTTTATTTTTTAGGCTGGGTAGTGGGTACATAGACGTTCTTTGTATTATTCTTTTTGCCCTTTCGTATATCTTAAATATTTCATACTGTAGCGTTAGCAGGTGTGACAGCTTTGTGAGTTTAAATGTCACTTTCAAATACTATATTTCTTTGTAGAGTTACTTAAGATTCTCTTTGGAACTGTATAAACTAGTTTAAAAATTTACATATAAACCGCATGAAATATAATAGTCTGTATACATATGCATTTTCATGGATATTCTGTTAAAAGCCTTGTCAGGAAGAAAACCACTCATAGCTCCTTTGCATTCACATGAAAATAGGTGGCTTTGGAAGCTGAGTTTCAGGCTTTCCAACTGAAGTTTTTCCCATGCCTACTTTTAAAAGAAATACTTTGGAATTCTAGGTAGATGAGAAATTTAATATAGACTGGAGATTGAAATGTTGGATTTTCTAGTATTCATTCACCATATAACAATTGACCACTTACTATGTGCCAGACGTGGTGTCGCACCATGGGAATATATAGATACAGCCTTTGACATCAAGGAGCTCAGAGTTAGTGGGGGGATAGATGCTCCAGATGCTTAACTATAGATAATATAACAGTCACAAGCAATTTGGGACATTTCTTCCCTAGTGGGAATAGTTCCCACCATCTTAACTAAGCTTTTTTGTTGTTGTGTTTTTGTTTTTGTTTTTTTTAATTTAAACAAAGTTATGTGTGTATTTTCAGGAATAACCTATGCCTTTTGAACTACTTTTAGGGGTAATCAATTCCTCTTTAATGCTGAGAGTAAAGTTTACTCACGAAGACCATTTTTACCCATTGATAAATTATCTAGCTACACTTAAAAGGGACATGATAAGCTGTCAGATGCTCCATAGAAACTGAGATTTGTCTATTTCACTGGATTGCCATTCTTGTCATTCTACTTAAAGGGATCTTGTTATTCTACTTAAAGGGATATAGTATGCTTAGCTTTAAGACGTGCATGTTTGTTACTTTCCTGTACTACTCTTTTGTTTTACAAAATAGATAAACAGATTGAAAATGAGGTGTTTTTTTATACCTCTTCACCAATGTGGAGTCTTTCATGTAGGATGCCTTAAGTACTGACTTCTTCATATTATATCCTTGATATAAATCCTATTAAAGCAATAATATTGCCTGAGGCTGCTTTCCAGGTTATTGATCTAAAATGTGAATACTTAGTATATGATGTGATAAACTATGCCCATGACCTCATTTTTAGAATTTAAGTTGCTCAAGTACAGAAACAATCATCTATTTTAAATTAATTTCAAGTCTTCTTTGCATTCACAAAGGTTTGCTTTGCTCCTTCTTTCTTATTTTTATCCTACGTATTGTCCTTGAATTCTCCCCTCAGACAGTTCAGTAGTTTAATACTCAAGAGTAGTAAATCTGAGTCAATTTGTTTCAGCCTGTTTGATGTAAAAAAAATCTGTGTGAAACAGTAAATTTGACATAGTTTCTTCATACCTAATTTTTCCTTAAGTAGTGCTTTTAGTGTAACCTGTTCTCATGGGATGTGTGTCAATTAGGATTAGGTTTGACTACATATAACAGAAATCCACTATATGAGGGGCATAAGATAGAAATTGATTTTTCTGTCATGTTCATGAACTGAATTAGGAAACGCAGTGATAATAAGGAGTTTCAGGGTGTCAGAGACTCAGGCTTCATCTGTCTTGACTGTTCCACCATCCTTATCTTATAGTCTCATGGTCCCCAGTGGCTCCTGTCCTCATGTCCAATCCCCAGGCAGCAAGAATGAAGAAGGGCAGAAAGGCACAAGGAGTTTTTGCTGGCTTAGTTCAGTCCTTCTAAGCAGACTTCCCAAAACACACAAAACCATTTCATTTTATATTTCCTTGACCAGACAAAATCATGTGACTTCTTGGCTGTACCTGTTGCCAGGGAGCTTGTCACCATGTGCCCAGCTAGACATCTGGGTTCTCTTCCTCGTGAGGGAAGGAAGGATGGAATAAATGTTGGGATAAGCAGCCAGGAGCCCCACCTCACAGTTCTAATCATGGGACGGGATGCTAAGAAATCTCTGTTCTGCTTATTGATTTGAACTTATTTTATCCATAATCACTGTCATGTTTGCGTTATTATTTCCCAGATACATGTGCTAAGTCCTTTTCATAAATTTTTATAATCCCCACAACACTATATATTACATGTCACGAATGAAAAAACCAAGACACAGCTAGATTGCATAACTTGCCCAAGTTCCCGTAACTGTTGGGTTGTTGGAAAAGTCATGACGCATTTTTGCAACGAAAAAACATAGAAAAAAATACGTCATGACTTTTCCGACAACCCAGTAGTAAAGTGGTTATTCAGACATTGAGTCTTGTTGCTGAAGATCAGTATTGATAACTGCCTCTGCCCTCTGCTTATTAATTTACCTATGTATCTATCAATCAGGGCTACTGCTACCCCTGCCCCACCCCGATACGTAAAACTCATTTAAGGTTGCTCAAACATACACAAAGAACAGAGAAACAAGAAGATAAACAGATTGAAGGGAACATAAAACTGAGAAAATACAGTGAAATTGAGGTACAATTGATGTACAGAATTGGATGGTCTATTACCCTTCAGAGATGCTAGAAGTATTGGTCTGACTTACTGTGTTCCATCAGATACTGAAAGGCAGAAAAACAAGCTTGACTTTTCTTTATTTGGACTCTCAGCATCTTCATTGGTTTAGTCACGTAATAATTTGAATCCTTATAAAGAATAGTAGTTCTATGTATCGTGGCTGCAAGGAGTTGTAAAGATAGTTAATAATATGATTACTGTTTTATGATTTTCTTTTTGTGGGTTAAATAAACTGAATTACCATTACTTATTTTTTAAGATGTGGAAACAGAATTTTTTAGTTGGATATGGGTCATATGCTCAGTACAAACTAGGGCTCAAAAAAGCCTGTATCATAGTTTTGAAAAGGTACATATTTTGGAAGATTATGATCTTGATGAAAATGGTGAATTACTTGTTAGAGCTCCTTGATGACAAAAGACTTTGCCTTACTCATTTTTTTCCTACAGTATCCTCAGTGTAAAGAAGGTATTCAGTAAGTGAATAATGAATGAATGACTAGTAAATGAGAAAAGTCTGTTAATAAATGTTATAAATAGAATTTCTGCTTCTTTAAACTGAAGTCAATTACTCTATCAAAAATAGAGGAAAAATAGGTCATCCGTTTTATAGCCCTAGCAAGGTTTATGAGATGGGTTATAGTACCATTAATGGCTGGACGTTGGGACCATGGAGTCCAGCGCTTGAACTTGGTGCGTTTAGAGAATTGCCATAACTGTGATACACCTGGAACGTAGTGGTTGGTTACAAGGCAAGTGGTAGGAGATAAGTGTGGTAGGCTCCTGGCATGTAAAAGTTACTTATTAATTTTAAGGAATGAAAGTTTGGTCCAGGTTTAGAAGGATGTTATACGACATGTTATCTTTTTAAAAATTTTTAGTGGGGGAAAGAAGGACATGGTTTGATTTGAGTAACATTTAAAAAGTAAATAATATAGATTTACTTGTTTTGCATTTTAGTTTTCAATATTGTGAAAAGTTCACAACACATCTAAGTTTAATTTATTTTGTTTTTATTTCTCAGGATGTGATCTTCGTGGTGGGAAGCTAAGTTTTTAAACTACCCCAATGGATGCAGACAGTGATGTTGCATTGGACATTCTAATTACAAATGTAGTCTGCGTTTTTAGAACAAGATGCCATTTGAACTTAAGAAAGATTGCTTTAGAGGGAGCAAATGTAATTTATAAGCGTGATGTTGGAGTAAGTATATGAAGTTTGGTATGTGTGCTTACATAGCCTAATTTTATAGTGCTATGAATGTTATACTAAAATGTATTCATTCTACAGGTAGTTTGTATCTTACCATGTGCTGGTTGTACTGGATACAACGATGAGCCCTGTAGAAGTGGCCTCTCCTCTCATGAAATGGCAGCTTTTGGAGATACTTATCTCCCAATCTTACCAAATCCACTGGGCTACTAGACATTTCACTGTTCTCTCAGTTGCTTTTAGCTGAAGAAGAGGATGTTTATACTTCCATGTATATTTATTCAAATATAATTATATAATCGATGCCCGTGTGTATGTGTGTAGTAAATTTTGTAGTGTATTGGCATAGCCCTCTTTAATTAGCCAAGATGATTGGTATTCTTGAGTAACAAATTGCGGAACCTATGGTTCACATCCTAACCTGTACATTTTAAATTTTAGTTTTTGTTAAACCTGTAATATTTAAAAGAAAAGCCGATAACTTGCTTTTAACCTTAGTGTTTTGAGACTAACATTATAAATGTTCATTTGGCTTTTATAAACCAAAAATGATGAGATATGTATCTTATACATTTACTATAGAAATTAATATATATGAAGGCCTTATTTAAGCTCTAAAAATCAGATGCCAGTATACCTAGGTAAATTATCATTGGTTCCTAGTACTAGAATCTAATTAAATTCAATTAAAATTTTCAGTGACCCACAGTTAAAGATTTTCAAGTTCATCAATAATGCCATCTTCATTTTAAAAAAGGAATAAATATATTTGCTAAAAAGTTTAAAGAGGAAAATGCCTAATACTACTTTTAAACTTTTAGCATTCCATGTGGCAGAGAAGTCATTTTTCCTAGGAAGGTTCACTGAACAAGCTGAGTTGATGGACAAGCTGGTAATGAAATACAGTTAAATGTAGAATAAATTCAGTCTGGTGTTTCTCAGCCACTTGTGTATGAAATTTTATAGTGTATTTTAGCTCAAATTTTAATTTAGATCTTTGGTAAATTTTGTCTTCCCAGATTTAATAGCTTTCTACTTGGTTGTCGGAGAAGTCATGAAGCATTTTTGCAATGAAAAACATAGAAAAAATACGTCATGACTTTTCCGACAACCTAATAGTTTGATAATATGGCATATGACAGAGAAAGGAAAGACCTCAAAATGTAACGGAAGTTTTAAGGTGAAATGTCTGATTAATTTGTGTGTTACATTATTCAGTGAACATTTATCTCTTACACATAATTAGCATATCATAAATGTTTCTGTAACTGAAAAGTTGCAGTGAAAATTTAAGTTTCCGTGTTATCTTGGACCTTGTTTATATTTATTATGTAGGTAATTTCATCCAAACCCATAGCTTTACATGCCTTCCATAGCTGAAGAAATCTAGAATTACATCTCCAGCTCCAGCATTTCACCTGCATTCAAAATTTGTGTATGGACCTTGAATGTGTAAGACACAATATAAAGTAGTGATGGGCACCATGAAGCAGAATAAAGCAGAGTTAGAATAAGCAGAGTTAGAATTTAGAGGGCAATGAAGGGATGTTTGTTTTGCTGGAGCAGCCAGGGAAGGTCTTTCTATGGAGGTGACATCTGGCGGGAGACTTGAATGAAATGAGAATATTGAAGGAAATATATTCCATGTGAAAGGAACAGCTACTGCAAAGCTCCTGAGGCTTGAACAGACCTGCCATGTCTGAGGATCCATGCAAACTGAAAATTCCAGTTATGTGATCGGAGTGGAATGAGAGATGAAATGTTACGTACTTTGCAGTACATTGATTTCAGACATTCAGGAGAGATTTATACGGACCTGTGCATTTTTTAATTGATTAATTGTCCTTTTGGATTAATACATTCCTTTGTTCAGTATGGTACTTGTTTTTAGAATGGGTGATTTGGAGAAGTTATTTCAGTCTTGGGTAAGCGTGCAGTAATATTTAAACATTAAAATAGCCACATAGAGCCAGACCATATGTGAAAATTAATCCTTATTATGTGATTTTTTTTTACCCCCCCTCAGAAAGTATTAATGAAGCTTAGAAAACCTAGAATTACAGCTACAATTTGGTCCTCAGGAAAAATTATTTGCACTGGAGCAACAAGGTAAATGTTACTTGGGTTTTTAATTTTAATTTTTAAAATTTTCCATCATGGAAAGTACATCTCTAGACTTAAAAAATATCATGTGTACAGTTTGTCATGTTCCTTAGTATAAAATTCATTTCCTAACTGACAGCCTTTTTCTTTCTTTAAAACCGTAGTGAAGAAGAAGCTAAATTTGGTGCCAGACGTTTAGCCCGCAGTCTGCAGAAACTAGGTTTTCAGGTAACATTTTCAAAAAATATCCCAACTGCAAATATTCAAGGATTTATTTTTGTAAATTTAAAATTTTGAATTTAATAGACTGAAGAAATCACCATAGAAACTTCTCATGATTGACCTTTTTCTAGGTTTTTTATACCATTCTTCAGTGTAGAAATTTAGTAGTAAAACTTATCCATTTGGGTATTTATAAAGGATCCTGGCTTTTTCTCAAATTCTTTCTTATAAAAAGACAGACATGTCTCCTTACAAGTTAACTAACTTTTCAACTCTTTGAGTTTCTTCACTTCTTACGGAAAAAAAATGAAATACAAGACAACGTTTTTTATCATCTCAGGAGTTAGGTATGTCAGGATGAATAGAAAGAGCTGCAGGGCCCTGTTGATAACGTGCACACTGGTTGGCGTGCTCTCACACTGGGACAGCGACCATTGCTGGCACGTTAGCCCTGACAGATATCGTTTTGTAGAGGCATAAATTTGAATGAAATTAATGCACATTATGGACTTGCTAAGTCACTTGCAAATGATGAGTACATGAAAGAAAGAGAAACGTGAGCTATGGTCCCTGAAGAGGTGGGCCTAAGCCGTTTGGGATTTGGATGGGAAATGATGGGAAGTTAAGTTTCTTTCCGATGATTTCAGTCTCCTGAGGTAGAAGGTGACAGGGTGGTACTGAAGTGCTGGTGAGACATGGAGTGTTGGTGCTTGTGGAGAGTGGCAGTAGAGAGAGACACAATTAATGATGGTGCCATGTGCACAATTTTATAACTAAACAGCTGCCTCGTGCAAGTACTAAGATGGAGGATGGTTAGTTTATCCATAATTGTGGTTTTATGAGGAACGTTTGAAAAGATGATAATAAGAAGAAACCATTCAAGATGTTGATAGGAATGGCCGAAGTTATTACTTGGAGTTGATATCATTTTCAGCCTTGGAGATTCTTGTCTTATAAAATTGAAAATGTTGAGAGAAATCCCAATCAGTTAAAAAGCACAATTTTATCACTTTACCCCTCACTCTATACCCAAAAATAAACAAACATCTAACTAAACTCACAGAAATGTCTTTTTACCTTACTGCATATAAGAAAAAGCCTGATCTTTGGAGTTTAGTGTGCACTCAACTATTTATAGAGTTTTAAAGTGACAGCTCTTCCAATTGGACTCTTGAGAGGAGGACTCTGCTTTGATTTTTACCTTCACTATTCACTCTCGTATCCCAGTGGATTAAATATCCATTAAAGTAAACCATAAGATTCAAAAGACCACCAATAAACTATTTTAATCATGAAAATATCTCAGGTTTTATTTATATTCTTAATGAGGTTTTTGAGGTTTTCTTTTTTTCTTTAATTGTATCATTTAAGGAGTCATAGGTAACTTAAAATACTGGATCCATGCTTAAGATATTTGTTTTGTTTGCTTTTATTTTTAAGGATTGAAACTTAATTATTAAGAATTACTGTGATGAGCAGATTTTTGTTTGTTTCAAAATAATTCATTGAGTTTTACTTCTCTCCTAAAGGTAATATTTACAGATTTTAAGGTTGTTAACGTTTTAGCGGTATGTAACATGCCATTTGAAATCCGTTTGCCAGAATTCACAAAGAACAATAGACCTCATGCCAGGTAGGTCTTTGAAAAATCAAGATAACCTACCAAATTTGAACTTGCTTGTCAGGCTATAAATATTGATATTAATTGTGAGGTTTTTTTTTTGTATAGTTATGAACCTGAACTTCATCCTGCTGTGTGCTATCGGATAAAATCCCTAAGAGCTACGTTACAGATTTTTTCAACAGGAAGTATCACAGTAACAGGTATTTTATGATACTGAAATCAAACTAGTCAGTTACGGATTGAATGAAATAAGAGGTGCCCGTGCCAAAATATAAATAATTTGTCCTCTTCAGTCACTTTTGCCCTTCATGGAGAACCAGTCTCTTGACTTTTAACACTAGATTAAAATACCAAGAGAAGCACATGAACTTCATGGAGGTTTCACATAAGCAAAATAGTTAAACAGAATTGATCCCTATTTGTTATATATTATGTATATTCTGTTATATCTTTTGAGTCTTTTAAGTATTTGGAAGGGGTGGCTTCAAAAGCCTATGCATAGATGTCAAAGGAGAGCATTAGTTGTGCAGGATGATTTTTAGAGGTACTGTGGTTATAAATTGTACAGACATTACTTGGTAGTCGGGCCCAAATTTTGGCAAAATTGAGTTAGGGGAAATTTCTTTAGTGTCCTTGAATTTTTATTTTTATTCCTTCAATTATTAGAGTAGAATGAAAATTATTGACACCTTTAACACTCAACAAATAAGTTTTAGTTTTGATTCATACCATGGGTTTTCATACCTTCCTTGGAGACTTTTAAAGCCTACTGCCAGGGTTCTGCCTGAATCTTAAAAATCAGTGGTGGGGAGCAAGTCTGTTTGTTGAATTCTTTCAACTGTTGATTTCTACACTTCGGAACCCAGACTTCTGAGGGGCCTCAGAGTCTATTGATAGGTCCCTTTTATGTCTAGAGCAGCAGTTCTCAACCTGTGGGTCGAACGACCCTTTCACAGGGGTCGCCTAAGACCATCGGAAAACAAAAAGATACTTACATTACGATTCATAACAGTAGCAAAATTACAGTTATAGAGTAGCAACGAAAATAATTGTATGGTTGGGGGTCACCACAGCATGAGGAACTGTATTAAGGGGTCGCAGCATTAGGAAGGTTGAGAACCGCTGGTCTAGAGTAAACCAATACATGTGGAAAATCTACCTTTATTGAGTCAATAGATAATTAACACAGTAACGAACTTGACCTGGTTCATTATTATGCGTTATATAGTTACATCTGGAATATTCCATGACATGTTACCAATTCGGGAAACACATGGTCAGTGTTTCCCGTGGACAGAGCACTGTCCTCTGTGGAGGGGGAGAGGTGAGTCAGGAAGGAGCAGGGCAGGATAAGATGTGACGGGTGCCATCAAAGGGCACACGGTGGCTGCATGTGTAGGTTTTCAGGATCTTGCAGAGGAGGTATCTGTTGGTGAAACCATGTTTATTCAAAATGGATTTTATGAAAATATTTTTTATTGTCCATTTGTATTAAGAGTTGCTTTTGAGCTATTTAAATGAAAGGTTACATTTTTAAAAAGTTATTTCTATGGAGGAATATAAATTATATAAATGAATACTATATAGTGTTATGTAAATTAATATATAGCGTCACCTCATTCCCTTGTGCTTTTTTTTTGACAGAGTAAGCTGTGAAGGTGAGATGGCCAGATCAGTAGTAAACATTTTGCTGCCAAGTAGGCGTAAATCTGAGCATTTTTAGATCGTGTAGTCTGTAACAGCCTCCGGCTTCCCAACACTTAGGAAGCAGCTTTGTGTTGCTCCGCTGTGTTCCTCGATATCCCTGGGAGCGTCAGCCGTAGCCTAACCAAAAGCTAGATTACAGTGACCAAAAGGACAATACTTGTCTCATCCCCTTGGCCATTTCTTCCTTTAATAAGCCTGTTACTGCGCTGCTCCTCCTCCTCCGAGATAGGTTGTGTGCATTTTTTTTAAATACACTTTTCACACTGGTGCCCCAAAACAAGATGAATACCATCATTTTTGTTTCAGATTGCTTTTCATTGTCCAGAAGAAAATGTTATTCTCGTGGTGTTTAATATGACTGTGTGTATAATTATGTCAGTATAGATTTTTTAAGACAACGAACCCCACACTGCTAGGACATTGTTTATTCTGACAGGTGCTCTCTCTGCCTCTTCTCACCCCTCCTTCATTGTGTTTGTTACAGGGCCCAATGTAAAGGCTGTTGCTACTGCTGTGGAACAGATTTACCCGTTTGTGTTTGAAAGCAGGAAAGAAATTTTATAATTCATCACTTAATTGGTTAGAATCCCTAACTGAGCACCTTTTAAACCTGCTGCACATTAGACTCAAAAGGAAAACTGGACCAACAGTAATTGAGGAAATAGACTCTTTTATGCATTCACGGCTACAGTGTAAGCACCAGTCCCTTTGGAATTTATTTCAGACCTTGCTGTAATATAAAAAGGAAGTTTACAAGACATGACGTTGCTGCTTTTACAAAAAGACATTCTATTTATTTTCGCAGTAATTCTCATGTCCCCATAAGCAGAGCTGTCACAGTGTGCACTACCTTAAATTGTTTTGTTGTTATTTTTTTTCCAGTTTGAGCTAATGTGTTTTATTTGTGAATAGTCTTTTACATTTTTGTATGCTGAATATGGGCACCAAAGAACCTGTAAAAGTTATCTTTTTCAATTGAATGTGCACAAATAAAAGTTTGGAAAAGGTCTCTCTTCATATCCATTCTATAACTTTTATTCCCCATTTTCTATTTTAATAAAAATTGTATTCACAATTCTTTTTTTTAATCTATGCAAGCTTAGACTTTTGCTAAAGTGTGTTGGCTTCTTTTTGAAGTGTATTTTGTAAATATATATATATATATATATGCCACATGTATATAGTCTTTTAATGCTCTGTTACCAAATATCAAATAGGATTTTTTTCTTGCAAGTTAGAAATAAAAACATGTATATAAATTCTAGGGAAATGGACTAGAACTTTATAGATTAAGCATAATGTTTTATGTTGCTAATTTAATGGTAGAAAATGTTAAATATCTTTTAAAAGTTACAGAATTGTAGTTTTAAAAAGAGAAACCTCTTATCTACAAGACGGATATGAGAAAGAAGCTGTGATGGGTTGTAACTGATATGTACCTTTGTTATTCTGGAAAGACTCAACTCTTGTTGTAGGGAAGTAATAATCTAGGTTGGTACTCAAGGCTATAGTACGAGTCTTGTCAGAAGTTGATGTATTGTGCTATTTTAACAAGAAGTGTCCACAAGCTGCCTCTGTGCCACAGTATCATTATAATAGTTCAACTTGAACTTCAAAGCCATTTTGCAAGCTATGTCTCTCCCCATACTGTGTCTTATTTAATGGAGCTAAAGAGTGACTAGTCAGTATACGGGTGTCTACTCTGAAAGTGACAATACATATGCATTGGTGAAGCAGTGGCTGTCTGGGCACCCAGGAGCCCCGGATGTCGACACCAGATCAAGCTGCTGTTTTGCTGTGCCGCTGCGTTTAGGAGTTTGGTACAACCAACAGTGATTTTACCTAGAAATAAAACTGAGTGAAGAGTCAAATAAGCGCCTCAGTTAGGAGAGACAATATTCTAACGCAATTTTCCACTAAAACCTGAATTTCCAAAATGTTTTGAAACCTCTGTGAAAAATTGCAACATCTTAACCTCCATATTCTTTTTCCTTACCATGTTATAAAGTCTTGAAAACCTAGCTTAAGCACTGCACTGAAAAATACATACCATTTTATGTTTATTTTTATCTTCCTGATGCTTTCCCCTACCCTGCCTCTCCCTCATATGCAGGGGGCAAAGGCTAACTTTTATATTTTCTTTCTTGTGAAAGACTTGATTGTGATTTTCAGAGTTCCGTTCTCTCTTTTTTTTTAAGTTGTGTTTATTTGCTTCATTTAAAGTTCCAGTAGAAGAGATAACCTCATAAAATAATAGAGAATGAAATTCAATGAAAAAGCTACAGGTTCTGAGAAGATCTTTAAATTTTTGAGATTTTCCACTTAGTTTTAATTGACAGTAATTAATAAGTGACCTCTTGTTTTGCTGTGTCCCAAAAAAAGAGATATAGAAAAGGGGGGAAAACATGATTATATGGCCGAGGTATAGGTCCAAAATGTCCTAACATTTTCAGTATTCGAGTGACTTGAAAACTAGGTAGGTAGATCAGTAGCTCGTCAAAATGCTTTCTCAGAAAAGAGGAAGAAAGACAATCTGACCGGGTCTGGTTTCAGGGCTGCTACATGAGCATTACCTAGCAAAGTGTCACGAATAACCTACAAAACTTAACAAAGCTGGTAAGAAATGAGCGTGCCTGATGTCTTCTGCTGGCTTTTCACAAGTGCTGTAAATTTTTTTATAAATAAAAACTGTGAATATATACATACAAATTTTAAGTATTCCCCCTTTTTTATTTTTGAAAATCACACAGCTCTGATTGGAGGTGCATTGTGTAAAAATTAGTGTGAAGACAGAATTATTTAGGTATAGACAGGATTATAAAAGAAAAATAGAAGTGTTTTAAGACACTGAGGTTGAAATCACTAGTAATAAACCTAATAGGCTTATATACAGTTTCCTGCCAATTGACAACGAATGGCTAAACCAAGAAACAGCTAAAGTATATGTAGTGTTTGAACTTCATTCTGTGATGCTTGGCAGAGAAAAAAAATTTCATGATTACCTGTCTCGGTTTTTAAAAAAGTCTCAGCACATAATTCCACCAAAGATTCATAATGAATTTCTTAAATTAACACTACAGAACACACCTTACCTTTTCCTTCCAAAACAAATGAATAAAAACATTGCATGCTCTGATTTGCATATCAAATAACCATGGCAAAATTAAGATCTCAAAACTCCCTTCCTCAAAAGTTTCCCCTCCTTTCCTCAAAATTGAGATAGTACGTTTCAGAACCAGGACATTTAATCATTCTTCTCAATCTGATAATACAGTTTTACTATTCCTTGCATCGATTAAAGTCTTCCATTTTGTTACAAGGAAATATATATCCTATACCCTTATATAAAACTTAGGACATTTGTTTTGGGCCAGTAGGAGCATTCCAAGCTGAATAAAAAGGGGTTTTGATTTTTAGGATTCTCTTCAGGTTAATCATATAACCTATTTTTGCATTCCTTGTCAAGTTAGATTGTTCATACTTTGTTTTTTATATCTTCCATAGCTTATAATATTAGTAATTTAATGGGTTACTACTTAAGTGGTTTGAGATTCTTTATTGTAGATTTTCTGTCATATCCAAATTTTGTGGGTGAAATGCCTCACCAAGTCTTAAATTCAACTGGAGAAATACGAGAGCAACCCATTGTTGTGTGGGTGAAAACCCAAGTTTCTGGTACAGCTGGCCATCTGTTCCATCATAGAGAAGAACGTAGGGAATTGTCCTGATGTCCTAATGTCATTGATGATGTCTGCAGTCGTCTGAGAGTCAGCATCGATTATAGCCTGTATGCCATAACCTGAGGTAGTGATAAGCCTGAGGAGTACAAAGAATTGCAGGAAACTGGGTCGCTGTTAAGTTATGATTGCCATACAAAGAGAATTTTATAAGCTTAGCCTAATAAGCCAGACCTAATTGCTTAGAGATTTGGAAAAATAACCTAATGGCCTGACTCCTGAGTTTTACTAACAGCTATTTCTAAATAAATATGGTCCCAGGATTTTGAAATTGTCTTCTCTATTCATATTTTTTTAAAAGGATGGGAAAATACTTACTTTTTTCAACTATTGCAGAATTATTTCTTACAATATTTTATAATACTAATATGAAATTGGTAAAAAATATTTTGCATTATATTATATAACAGTTCATGATTCGTAAAATAAGATACACACTCTGTACTTATTAAACTGTAATTAGGAATTATCGCTAAAATCCGAGCCAGGACCCTATCCTAATCTAGAACATATGTGCAGTTGTCCACATTATGTCGTGGTTTGTTGTTGTTTTTTTAACACAAGACCCTGTGCAAGTAGTGTCTTAGTAGACAAAAAACTCTAAGCTCCTGTTTAGACCACTTACATGTCTGAATAATAAAGCTGCGAATGGCTTAAGGCAAAAGGTGATTCATCACTAGTTCATAGTCTTTCAAAGGCTGCTCTGTGAAAAAGGTAGAAAGCATTAAACCAGCCAGTATTTTTTTCTTTTTTTCCAACATGGTATTCTGCTTAGAGTAAAAAAGATCACTTGGTACTTTATAGCTCATTTACCTGTTGTGGGTGGGGATTAAAGGTTATCTTTATAATTACAGGGTGTCCCTTTAAAACTAGCTCCATAGCACTAAAGCCAAAACATGGGAGTGGCCAACATAGACTGGTATGAAGACACCCTACTGAGTGTTCTCTTACTGTGTCAGCATTTGTGAGGTTTTGAGGCCATTAGACCTCTGGAGAAAGCTGCCTTGGCTGTCCGCTACCACACAGCTTTTTACACTCCAATAGCTGCTCTTGGGGTTTTCTTTTTTGAAGCTGTTTTGGCACTAATTCCTCTTGGTGATGACTCATAAAACAAATGTTGTTTTTCACATAGTTCCTGAAAGAGAAAGAGGCACTAATGAAAATGTCATTCTTTGTTTACAGTACTTAGAAAAAATGTGCAGGCTATTATTTTTTTAAATCACTCGGGCTTTAATGTTTTAGCTATCCAAAAAAGAACATTTTTTTTATTTTTTTATTGCAAAGCCTAGATTTATCAAAATTCAGGGTACCACAGACCTTTGGTCAACGTCATGCAAACAGTGAATGGGTGGAGTGTCTTCCCAGATCACAGGGCATTCCTATATGCAGAGAAGGAATCCAAGGATAGTTTTGCATAGAACTCATGGAGGCCACATCTCAAATCCTCTTTTTTTTTTTTCCAGTTTTCAGACTACCGATATGCCTATATTTACATAGTCTGCCTTCTGTGGTATCCCCTTGCTCCTGCATTAACAAACTATTTTCTACAGGGTTATTCCCCTCAGCATAAAAATATGTTCTAATATTTTACATTTATTAAAAAAGAGAAGGCCACCTTTGAACCTCTCTCCCCTTTCAGATATCGTTTCCTGAGATTTAACTAGTTAATCAACGGGCCACAATATACCAGGTAGTATGGTGGGTGCTTTGATTAGAGGAGATAAAAGACTCCTGCTTTCCAGGTGCTCACATTTTAAGAGAGGAGCAGCACATAAGCAGGTAATTTCAAGTAGTAAAAGTGCTGATGAGAAAAATCAAGGATAGGGAGAGAGAACGGCTTAGTTGGAGGGGGAAACTGGATCATACTTCCACCATCTCGAAAGATTTGAGATGGGATCAGAAACCAGAATGAAGTTAGGGAGGGAACCATGTGAAGAGCTGCAAGCTACGTACTTGTATTGTGCTTATAGAAAGACCAGCATGGCTAGAGTATTACAAGCACATGAATGGAAAATAGGGTCAAAAGACCTTCTTTTTTAAGATGCGGAAAAACCCATGCCAGGTTTCCATGCTGATAATCAGTAGAGATCTAGCAGGGGTAAAATATGGATGATACTGGTGAGCGTGGAGAGTGCCCTGGAGAAGCGAAGAGGAGGGCGTGTGAAGTGGTTGGCCTCACCTAGGACTCATGGAGTTAGAGAGACCTGGGGGGGGCGGGGGGGGCATTTTGGATACAAATGCTGATGTGTGGGTTGACGTGGAAGGTTATGGAAGTTCCCTTCTGATTGTGTCCATTTTCTCAATGAAGTCAGAGCAAGGCCATCAGCAGGAGTGAAGGAGGGCTGAAGAGGTGAGGTTTCCAGAGAGAAGGTGATATTGAGCAGTGGCCTATGAGGGAGGCAGTTCATGGACCAGGGACATGTGTGATTATTGAGGGCCACTTGAGGTTGGTGGTCATGATGTTAAAATGAGACCCAGTCCTCTGCTTGTGTGTTTTCTCAGCCATGTTCAGCTGTGTGACTGCAGACTCGCACTTGGCACGCCTTAAAATGTAAATCAGATCATGGCATTCCCCTGCTTAAAATACTTTAGTAGCTCCCCATTGCACTTAGAATGAAATCCAAACTCACTCGGCCAGCAAACCCCTACACGTCAGTCTCTACAGACTTCCTAACTGAATCTCAAAGATTGCAGCTTCCTGGAGTTCTTTGGATTTCTGGAACAGGTCAAGTGTTTTTCTGGGTTAGCCTTTGCAGTAGCTCTTTCCCTCTACCTGAATTGGCTTTCTCCCTATCTTTGAAGGGAGTTGGCTCTTGATCATCACCCAGATTTTATCTTAAATGTTACTCTCAGAATAACCTCAGGTCACCCCCAATTACTGTTTCATCAGTGCATTTTCTCAAGGCATATTTGCTCACTGATACATGCTGCTGTAGCACCTAGAACAGTGTCTGGCACATAATATATGCTCGGTAAATATTTATTAAATAAATGAATTTGTATGAGTGAATGAAGGAATGGCCACAAAAAATTAACTGCTAAAAGTGAAAAATAACGTAAGCCTCAGATCTAAAATATTTACAAAATGTTAACTTGTTGGATTGCTCTATATGTTTCCACCTAAACTGGGGAAAAGAATAAAAGTCACAACAGACATTGCACATGTAGCAAACATCCCATTTTGAGTTTGTAGCTGGCAAGGCAAGAAGTTCAAAGTGAAATCCTTTCAAAATCTTTCCTGACCTCTCAGCTGTGTATTTTATAAGAAGCTTAACAACCTTGGAAGAATATTTGTTTTTTCAGGTTAATAGGAATAGGAGTAAAAGAACACAACTCCAAACATGAAAGAATGTGTTAAGCAATGGATTAATTGATACTATAAATCGTTTCCTTTCTTACTCCTTAGCAAATCATTGGGATATACACTTCAGTTGTCCGTTTCCCTGGTGACAAAAGTTAATTCATTGTTTCCTTAACTCCTATATTCATAAAGACTCTCTTAACAGAGTCCTTCCTCGGTCTTCAAGTTCACTTCCCCTTCCCTGTCCTAGCAAGTTCCCTGGACTTTCTGCCACTCCACTTTACTTAGCGAGTTTGATCACTTTTCAATACCATTACGTATTTTATTTTGTCTGATATTTCCCTCCAGGAAACCTTGTTTAGCATATATACTTCATATGTACTCTGATTAATTTACACAATTGTCTGCTTATGTTTTTTTTTTAAATTGGTGATTCTAAGTATATGTGTTTATAACAGTTCAAGTGTGATAGGTGAATTTAACATACTTAAAGGGTTCTCCATTTTCATTTGAAAAGCGTTTGCCCATCTGCGGCTTCAAGCTAAGACAAGCCTACGCTCTCTAGTGCGGCATAAATAGGAACTTGCCAAGATTTCTGAAAGCAACTTTGTTTCCTGTCTGCCCTCAGTACTGGGCTTCGCCACAAGGATACACCCCTAGCAGACAGTGTTACTACTGCCACCAGTGAGCTTAAAATGCAGAATTATTTTGCCACCTCATCTTTCATAATTCTCTGTGCCAGTGCCCTTATCTATTTGTTCTTCAGTACCAACCTCCCACTACTCTTGTAGTCTGTCAGGGGTCAACAGTACTTTGGCTATTGGTTCTCTCCTAATTTGCAATTTGCAACTTTCTTGGAGAGGGTATGGATTTACGGTTGAGTAATTGCATGACTCAAAAGTAACAAATGTGATTCAAAAACATTTCCTAATTCAGAGTTTTACTAATTTAGACAGATTCCTTCCCCACCCCAAGTTCTGACTGAATAGTTTTGTTGAGCTTTAGATCATATGTTCTTAGGGACTGTCTTATTCTGGCGGTCACTAGATGGAAAACCAGTCTTTGCTTAAGTTGTGCCTTCAAATTTTCATTCAGTTTGCAGTTTGATACATTCTGACAGCCCCACATGAAAAACAGATCTAAAAGTTTCTTAACTCATCCAGATCATTCTGCTTTCAAGATAGACTTTTTAAGAAAGAGTGCAATAAGGGGTCATAATAGGGTAGGTCCTTAGCTCCTTCAATTAATTCATTGCTACTTTCTCCCTACCTCGAATTTTTAGTTAGTGTTGCTCACAAGAATTTTAACAAACCTTTATCTTTGAAGGAATTTTGCTCCCCCAACCAGTAGATGGGTAGCTCAAAAGTGCAAAAGGTGGGTTTTCATAAAGCCAACGAGACTGAAGCCCAGGACTCCTCACCTGAACAGCCCCTTCCAAGACCCACATAGTCATGCCTAATTTTACATTCATAATTGGTATTATTTTTCTTAAACTGGGCCCTCAAAGGCTTCGGCTCCACAAAACATGATCCTCCCCGCTTAGGTACCTATGTGTTGAGCACCAGCATCTGCAGCATGGATATTTCTCAGCTCCAGCTCCCTATGTACACGTGCAAACCTTCTTTCCTCTCTACCTGCATGGCCCATGGGCGCCTCACATACAGTCTGTGCAAACTGAACTCAGCATTGTCCCCGACCCCTCACCAGACTCCTGCCTCCCAAACCTGTCTTCCTACTCTTCCGGGCCTTGGATGGATAGTGGGTTCTCTGAGCCACAGGGATCCCCATGCCCACCATCCCCTCAACTGCCTTGTCCAGTCGAGCTCCCAGCCGTGTAGCGGCTTCTGTTCCTGCACCCCAGCCAGCCCCATCGTTCCCTGTGTTTTCTCCAACTGACTCCTCTAGGTCTCCCTCATTCGGCATCTCCCCTTTCCCTTTTCCATATTTTGTCAGAGTGCTCCTTCAAGAACCTGGTTCCTTTCCCTGTGCTCCATTGTCTTCAGGATAAAATCCTGCCTTCAGGATAAAATCCAATTTTTTTACCAAAACAGATGAAGACTCTTCCTGACTGCTCTCTGCGCTGTGCTCTGGTCTCATCTCTCAGTTTCCCAGCTCAGAACGTGTCCTGTTATACCACACTGATAAGGGTACCTGCCTCTGCGTGTGACCCCACCTCCGACGCCCTCCCATTCCTCTTTGCCCAGATAACGCTTTCATTATCTCCTTCAGGAAGCTCTTACAGATGAACTCCAATATACGTGACTTTACATTGTGCTGTCCAACACAGTCATGGTCTGGCTTCTTATCTGCTTCCTCAAGTAAAGAAGCTATGGATGCTTTGTCTCCTTATAGCTTTAGCTCTTTCCTAGTACAGGGCCTGGCCCGTAGGAGATGGCCAGCAGCGTGTTGGATAATATCTGAAGTGGTGGAGAGGGGAGCGCTGTGGCTTAGCCAGTATGGCTCCCTTACACCTCTCCCTCCGCCCACTGCACAGACTATATAGACTAAGTCGTGTCCTATGACCCGCAGATCGAAGCTTGTGTGGTTTATACTATCATCCGTAATCTAATCCTCACACACCGTGAATACAGCATTGGCCTTGTCCAGAAGTTATTGAATTTAACAGTGGATACTTTTTAGTCATCTGCTGGGAATCAGTATTAAGCGAGGCACTGTAAAGTTGACATGAGAAAGATAATAGGCAGAGACCGTTTCTGGAAACCGCACCTTGATAACCTCATTAAGGAGGTGAAATCACAAGAGTGTTAGCTAAGGCAATAGAGAAGACAGCAGGAGTA
>NW_017731950.1:208733-214190 GCF_001890085.2 Hipposideros armiger
ATATATATATATGAAAAGGAAAGAAAGAAAACTCAACTTTTGACCAATTTTGGAGGATACTGGGGAACAACCTCATTATTTCAAAAACTAGAAAAGAGAGAGTTTCAAGCATTTATATTTCTTATGTGACCCATACTTCGGGGTAGGCAAATAGTAATTAGTTATTAGAAATTTCTTCTAATAGTTATAGAAGAAATGAATCCTTAAAGAAGTATTACAGATGAAAATTTAGAAGGAACAATAGAATGAAAATAGCAAATCTGGGCAATGGTGCTCCAAGGAAGCCGACATGACACGAGCAAACAAGATGTGCCTCAAATGGCAGGACATGTGCCATCCACTGTGAAGAAGGCTGCAAACAAACAGAAAATGTAAGTCTCCTGAAGCCTCTAGATCTAAAGAGCAGCTTACAGGAAACACAAAGGACAAAATGTCATGTGATATGACGACAATCTGCAAAATTCTGCCTGGGGAAAAGTATGAAAGGAATGACCCAGTTTCTTCATTAAAAATACAAAGTTGTTCATTGATATGTGGGATATAAAACTGAAAAGAACAAGACAAACAAATGAAGAAACAAAAACTCATAGACACAGACAATAGTTTAGTGGTTACCAGAGGGTAAGGGGGGAGGAGGGTGATCGATGAGGGTAAAGGGGGTCAATTATATGGTGATGGAAGGAGAACTGACTCTGGGTGGTGAACACACAATGTGATAAATAGATGATGTATTACAGAATTGTACATTTAAAACCTATGTAACTTTACTAACCATTGTCACCCCGATAAACTTTAATTTTAAAAAAAATTTCTGAGAGTACAGGAGGGAGAGGGATGGTAGAAGAAGATAAAGGGGGTCAAATATATGGTGATGGAAGGAGAACTGACTCTGGGTGGTGAGCACACAATGCAATATAGAGATGATGTATTACAGAATTGTACACTGGAAACCCATATAATTTTATTAAGCAATGTGACCCCAATAAATTTAATTAAAAAAATAAAGTTGTGGGGGAGAGGAGGAAAAATGGAGATGAAGCCTAAAAATTATAAAACATACCAATCAATTGTAAGTTATATATTTGGATCATGATTCAAATAATTATAAGACATTTGGAGGAATATGAACACATATATTGATTGTTACCAAAGGATTCTTATTAATATTTTCAGATGTGATAATGATATTATGGTTATAGTTTTAAATGTGTTATCTTTTAGAGGTCCATGCTGAAACCATATAGATAAAATGACATTCTGTCTGGGGTATGACTTAAAATAATTTAGTAAGGAAGAGCAGGGGGTGTTACAAATGAATTAAGATTGACAAATGTTTAAGTTGGGTGGTAGGTTCATCAGTTCCTTGCCATTCTCTTTACTTTTGAATATGTTTGAAAATGTCCACCCCAGAATGTTTTCTAGGTGAGTGTGCATCCTTAAAATTTGTCCTAAGAACACAAAGACACTAGAGCAGCGGTTCTCAACCTGTGGGTCACGACTCCTTTGGGGGTTGAATGACCCTTTCACAGGGGTCGCCTAAGACCATCGGAAAACAAAAAGATATTTACATTACGATTCATAACAGTAGCAAAANGCTCTGGAAAAGGCCTGAATCTGTCAGAAATGTTTACAGATGAATGCATCGAGTTATCGAGGTCTGAGGCTATTAATTGTTTGAATCAGGTACTTGTAATTAATAGTCTTGTTCAGATTCTAAGCTCGCTAAGAAATCCAATCATTTGGCTTCAATGTGCAGAGAGCCAGCCTTCCTGACAATTGTATTTTTCTTCGTCAATGAATAAGTTTCTTTTTTTTTTTTAAATGGCCTTCTCTACATTAAAAATTAGCCCTACAATTTGATACTTAAGGCTTGAGTTAAAAGTTTTGCTTCACTAAAGTGAAATGTTTTTAAATTATAAACCATTTGTAAAGTAAAAAGTGAAAAGTGTCTACAGTCCTGCTTACTATACATCCTAATAAGCCAGGATTAACAGCTTGGGCTGTATAAGTGTGTGTGTACACTCATGCCTACCATTAGTTGACGTTTATTCTTCATTCAGATAAAAGCTGAAGAATCATTATGCCCACAATTTCATGCAATCATACATTTCTCTCTAGTGTATCGGACGTATTTTTAGAAGAAAGTCACAAACTAAATATGTAGTTTCCCCCCATTATATTTAAAACCCAAGAACAAGTATCTCTACATTTTCAAGTGTAAGGATTTAATCCTAGGAAGAGTAACAACGTTCCCCTTATTCCTGGCCCCTGTACATTATCCCCTTCCCCAGGCCCCAGTTTTAGCAGTGAGAATTCTGCTCCTAAAAGAAAAGGGGAGTGGTTTTTTTTACAGCCCATTTCTATGTTTAATTGTTTAAGTGATCTCTCCATGTGAATTTTTTTTACCCATTTTCTGAATGCCTATTCATATAAGAAACTCTTGATCTTCTTAAGCTTACTTTGTGCCATATTTGGAATAATTGTAGACACTTAATCCCGAATTTTCCTGATAACCTTAGTCTTAACAAGTGTTTAAGGCTTAAGGAGACTGGAAAGGATGACAGATGGAAGGACTAAAGCCCACGGTTCTAGCACAGGGCGAGCCTGAAACCCTAAACAAAAAACCCTCCTTTGGGGGTGAGCTAGAGAGAGGGGAGGGGTTCTTCGATCCTTACTGAAAAGAACTTGGAAAGGTTCACTTGTTAGAAAGCACTGGTTATCTATCCTCATTCCTTAGCGGAGTCACCCACATTAAGTACATAGCAGAAAAACTGGAATTATGCATTGAGATATAATTTCAAACTTAAGGGAATATCCTAAAGTAATTCAGATATTATTATGATTTATTTGTATATAAAAGCTGCATTTTAGACCCAGGAGGGCTGCTGGGAGATCAGTGTGCATCATACTCACGCCTTCGCCAGCTCCGTTGATATCTGTTCCAAAGAGCATCCCTTTGTCTCAGGTATAAACACAACGACAAACGCCAGGGCTGCGAGACTCATGATTGCATATATAAAGCACACCCAGGGCAGACCAATGAGATCTAAAAGGACAAAGGAATTGATTAGAAATGTGTTTTGTGTTGCTTTGATCCCGTCTGTGGGCAGCTGCTTCTTGGAGCATGTATAAAAACACGTGTATTTTCAAACACGCAAGGTAATATCCAGGGAAATAGCAATCACAAATTACAAATATTGCCAGCCTCTAACAGTTTCATGTTGACAAACTACCCCAGCTTTCTCTGGTAAAATAAACAGCAGTCGTGTAACTATCACAGTTTAAACCCAACACCATCTTCTTGGTGAGCATGCTTTTCTTTTTCCAAATGGTAAATGCGCATGCTCCTTGCAAAAAGAGACCCTGAACCAACACAAACAATACAAAGCAGAAGGTAAAATATCTCCTCTCTTTCCTCACGCGCCACAATTCCTCCCTTGGGAATCACTGCCACAGCAGTTTGCTTTCTACTTAGGGGACATTTTTAAAGACATAGTTATACAGATGGACTCTTCTTGGAATGCGCTCACCCTACTTTGATTTGAATAAATTGTTTCATGTTGGCAATATTTTATCGTTTAGTATCTAGCAGCATATTTGTGAGGCTTCTTCCTGGATTCAGAGAAAAAAAAAAAGGGATAATGATTCTAATGAAAGGCATTCGCTTGCTCAGATGCGTCCACAAGCAGCAGGCTGGATCTCACCTCACCTAGCTTTTCCTCTGACCACTTCTAGCCAAAGGTACAGTCCCTTCGTAGTTACTGACTGACCAAGGTCAAGGTATATGAACTGGTGAGAGAGAGCCCCCAGTGCACTTGAACCTGCCATTTGCATTGTGCTGCCCCCTGGCTCTGCAGCAGAGGGTCCCGTGTGCCAGGGAGTCGCGGAGGAAGCTGGCTCTGAACACAGGCTTAGACCAACCACAGGCTGAAACTGTGTAAATAGCCCTTAACAGCCACAAGTCATGATTGGTCAGCCAGGAAAAGGAACCCGAACAGTTCCATACAAGGCAGTTTTGTAGATGCAGCGTGGAAGGAGCTAGGCATATTAACCACTTGTCAGTCAGTTGTGGGGATGAGGGAAACAACAGGAAGAAGGAACAGCCCTGCAGTTCTCCTGGCCAGTTTTATTTTAACTCCAAATCCTTTGCTTTTCTCGCTGCTGGCACAGAGGTTTGCCCAAGTGAGTGCTTAATAAAGTGCTTGTAGAGTTGGTCCTTCTTCCCTCTCTGGGGCATCAAACCAGAATATAGAGGGTGAAAGAAACCAAAAAGGTTGTCTCATCACACTTGTGTTTGAGCAATTTCAGTAACAGGCTCACCACTTCACCAAGATTCTCGGTGCATGGTGAGCGGTCCCTCTCTGTTAAAAGGTATTCCTTACTAATTCCTAACCTCAAGTCTACCTTTCAGGAACTTCTGTTCAGAGGCTCTGCTTTGTCCTCTGAATCAGCTCATCTCATCCTGTCTTCATAACAGCCGCGTGAATATTTCAATGCACCCCCATCCCTTCCCGAGCACCCTTCTCCTGTCCAAGTCAAGCATCCTGAACTCTTGCAACTGTTCTTCACAGACCATAGGTCATATGCCCATGTCACCTGATTGCACTTGTTTGGTGGACACCCTGCAATCCTCTTAAAACATCTAAACAATTCTCTTGAAAAATATACTCAGAGCTGAGCTCAATACAGCAGCTGTATCCTGACCACTGCAGAGTAAGTTTGTCTCTCTGAAACAGTCTGTGTTTATCTGTGCAGATGAAATTGCACTGAAAAGGTTGGTGTCCAAGGACTCGCTGCCCTTCTCTCTTTTACTTGCAAAATTGATTTTTGAAAGTATAGAATTTCCAACTTAGCTCAATTAAATATCATCTACAGGTTTCAGATCATTGCAGGATTTTTTTAAAAAGCGGATATGCTTTCCCAACATTTGTTCTAAAAGCTTACGCAGAACTTTGGAATCTTCTGTAGCTCATCCTATATATTAGCTATTCTTCCCAGAGACTTGTGTCATCTGTTTTTGTCCCTTCTCATTTACATTCTTTCTTTTATATTTCTCCTCCATATCAAACACCAGACAAGGTGTGTGTGTGTGTGTGTGTGTGTGTGTGTGTGTGAGTTGTGAGTGACCTGAATAGGAGAAATATGGTTGTTGCTATTGACCAGTTCGTTTGTTTTCTTTAATCTTGGGCTATTTCTAAAAATGTAGGAAGGACATAACATATGAAAATTGTATGTAAAAACTCAAACCATGCTTATTTAACAACTCCAAAAGTTCATTTCCAAAAGTAGATATGCTAAAAAAAAAGTGGTTTATATGATTCAGAAGTACTATATATAGATAAATACTTTTTGAGTATACATCCACTTTTAAAAATTTATATAAAACATATGCATATTATTCATTCATCCAATTGTCTTATAATTTTTTATACTTTGAATCATGACCCAAATGCATAC
>NW_017731950.1:220900-233123 GCF_001890085.2 Hipposideros armiger
GCTTCTACTTCTTTTTTGATCAAATGGAAAGAATTCAAGAATTGACACTTTGGTTTATCTAATAGATGAAGTAACTGGATGTTGCAACAATTGACAGATGTTTCGACCAGGATAGTTCAACCTCCTAATATGGAGCTTATCAAGTCACAAATCAGGAGAATATTATTTTAACACTGATTTCAGAAACATAAAATCCTGGTATTCAGATCCAAAGAGTGAAATAACAATCAAAATGGCACTTGCAGCAAGATAGAACTTACTGAAAAGGTACGAGTCTTTCCATGGCCGACTTAGGAGCAAGACAGTGCCCGAATCTTGTAGGCCTCCATGTGCCCTGGAAATGGGCTGCAGATGCCCAGAGCAGAAGGACTGGAGAAGCTCTGTTTTAGTTCGTAAGGAGCACAGATGTGTAAACCGTCACCTGAGGATTTATTATGTTGATATTTATAATGACAAGTGTAAGTTTTCTTAAAATCACTGATTTTTTTTTCTAATGAGATGGCCTAATTTCTCCCCCAAGGAAAATCACATTATTGTCACTTGCCACAGTAAAGAAGTGGTGGCTCTCTCTGACTCTCCTCATGATCCCCTACCTACTCTGATGATAGACCCACAGGAGATGCTTTGTGCTATTTGCTTGTGAGGCATCCACAGAGTATTCAGAGACATAGTGAACTACAGTGAGTGCAGCCATTGCAGTTGAGCATGTCCTGAAGCAGTTCTCCTTGACCTTTATTATGCTACCTTTAACCCCATCACCCCAGGACTATCTCAGCAATATGTGCCTCTGTAAATGTCAGCATCTGCCCACGTCTAAAAGGTCTTCTCTATGCTTCAGGGATTGAGGAAATTCTGAATTTGCTGGAAGGTTACTGTCCACAGATACTGGAAGTCATATTTCACATGATATTAAATCACCAGGCTGCTGGTCAGAACTTGCCTGATCCAGAGGAAATAGGCAGACAGGGCTTATAGCAGCACAGAGTATCCTAAAAGACCATGAAGGACAAATACATTGAAGTGGCTCTGTGTGCAGTAGAGACAGACTCAGTTTAATCGGGGCAGTCAATGAAGATGACTAAGCCCTACCACATGTGAGCTGCCATATTTATCTCCTCCCTCCTCCATAGTTCTGCCACTGCCACAGTTTTTCCTACTGAGGGTGTCATTTCACTCCCTGTGCTTTCAGATTTAAACCCTGCAGCTCTCCAGGCACACATTCCATTTGGTTTGAGCTCTTCCTGAACAACTTGGCATGCTAGCCCCAGGTTTCAAAGACTCATAGAGATCTTGAAACCTTTAACAAAACTCCTAGCATCTTTGGAGGAACTTCTGCACTCAGCCTGCAGGGTTTTCAACAATTTGATTTGCCAAGAAGCCAGTGCTTTGTAGGAGTGAAGCTGAATCTTATGGCCTTTATTATCTTTGCAAGCAGTATGCAGCACACCTAGCTCTCTCATTGCAAAGGGCTATTTAAAATGTGGATTTAAAAGGGAATATGCCCATTTCCTTTCAACCAGATGTTTAAATTCTGGCCTCATAAATTCTCTAAATGGGAAAATTATGTTCTTTAAAAAATATAGTTCACCATAGGCCACCATCTCCAACATCAGCAATGATGTGGTAGCTTTAATTTATTTTTATTTTTTGTATTCTCCCTTCCCTCTGTCTCTCTGAGTTTTCTTCACTCCTGGCCTTTTCAAAGAAATACTTTACACCAGGCAGGCACCATCTTTTCTGTGTTGGGCTTTCTCCTACATGGCTAAATCTGAATCTGAATTGGTCTGGTGAGTTCCACTAGGACTCCCCCCTGCCCCCGCCCTCCCATACACACACTAACCCAACTCCCCCAAAACAAGATGCACTTTTTTAATGAGAAGCCAACCCTGCCTGCATTGCACTTTTTCTTGGAAAACAATTAGGAGTCTGTGGGCCCAAGGCAGGCAACGACTGGCCTAGGTATGCTCTAAGACTTTTGCTGAGTAGCTTCAGGCTCAGCACTGGCACCAAACCAGAATCTACATTAACCTGGTGACCACAACTCTTCCCCCTCTAGTGAACCCCTGACCCTGCCTCAGCCNCTCTCTCTCTCTCTCTCTCTCTCTCTCTCTCTCTCTCTCTCTCTCTCTCTCTTTCCCCCTCCCCCCACCATGGAAGGACACAGCAAGAAGGTGGCCATCTACACACCAGGAGGCAGAACCTTGGACTTTATAGCCTCCAGACTGTCCGAAATAAATGTTTGTTGTCTAAACCACCCAGCCTTTGGTAATCTGTTATAGCAGCCAGAAACAACTAAGACAGGTACATATCCAAGATAATTGAATCCTGAAATAATGGTAGAAAAATGTTTCCAGGAAACTGTTCATTAATGGTATTTATCATTGTTAAGTCTTAAAAAGCAGGGTCAGGGTTCAGGAAGAAGTCAGAGAGATCTGAGGCTAATGGTGTTGTAGTGTTTACTCTATCTGCCTGTGGAGAAATCCCTTATGGGGAAATCGGCCTCTAAATTCCCTTATGGGGAAACCTGCTTACTCCGAGTGCCAGAGGAAGGGCCAGCTTCTGGTCATCCATGTTTTGGACCACGTGACCCAATCTTGCCACTGCTGATGAGACCACAACAAACACCTATGACTTGGCACAGCAAAAGGTAGAATCAATCGGATTCCCACTCTCACTCTGGAATTTCAGTGAATCAATATCTAGAGACTGATCTGACTTAGAAGTAGCAAAAGACTGAAAGATGAGGAAGAACTATTGGAGGAGAGGTCATATCAGCCATGTGTAAGTTCAGTTACTAATAAACGCAGATTGAGCAAGCCAAACCTGCTGGTTGTTGAACAGAAAGAAGAAGACACAAGACGTAGAGCTCAGTACATTCAACTATAACCTCCTGGAAGACAGGGACATTATCTGTCTTGTTCATTACTGTTTCCCAAGCATTTAGCATAGTCCTTGGTTATTAAAAAATTAGTCACTCCATACATATCACTTGAATGAATATGAGTAGTTAATGAATTAACAGTAGATCACTAACGCATCCCTAAAATAACTTTCTTTCCAGAAACATTGTCCAGTTTCTGGTATCAGAAACCTACATTTGTCTGTGACATTCTTTACCCTTTAGCACAGCCCATGTCCTCTTTTATTCTTAACCTCCAGCATGTCCCTTTATTTGAGCACATTTGTTTGGTTCTTGATCCTTGTTAACAAAAGTTTTAATACTAACTCTGTGAGAGAAAGAGAGAGAGGGAGGAGGGAGGGAGGGAGGGAGAGAGGGAGAGAGAGAGAGAGAGAGAGAGAGAGAGNTGCAGTTATAGAGTAGCAACGAAAATAATTTTATGGTCGGGGGTCACTACAACACGAGGAACTGTATTAAGGGGTCCCAGCATTAGGAAGGTTGAGAACCGCTGCACTAGAGGAACAGGATGCGTCCTTACCAGTCACGGTCAAAAACGTCAGAGAGATGAGGAGGTTGATGCCCCAGTTCATGCTCGAAGTTAAAGCCATGGCTCGTCCTCTGATTCCACCAGGGAAAATCTCGCTGAGCAGCAGCCAGGGCACTGGAAGAAAAGGCAGAGAGAGCAGAGAACAGCAGAATTATCAGAAAGCCATTGAATCTGAAGGTCCAGTCCACGGATCTCTGCCCTCGTCCTGCACGATGTGTGGTTGGAGAGCAGGGCCATGTGCTTTCCCCTCACCTCCAGTCAAGTGAGAAAGGGTTCAGGGGAAACACAGGGAGCCTGACCATGGTCCCCAGGCATAGGGGGAGGGACTTAGAGTGCTGATATGGGACCCAGGCCTGACAAATGCCAACGTGAGGGGCAGTGGCTGGGGCAGGGTCAGCTCGCTGCTCTGCCTGCTACACCTCCGGGCCTTTTCATGTAATCTCCTTTGCCCCTGACCTTGGAGAAGCCCAACATCATAGCCACTGAGTGGGGAGGAAGTAAAGCTAGGAGGGCGGGTGGGAGGAAGGAGGCAGCTGTTCTCACTTCTCCTACTTAGCCCTCATGGCCTGGGGCAAGCTGGATGGAGAGACACTCTGAATTAAATAGAGCTCCAAGATTTGATTATTATACCCGACTAAACATTTGAATTTCTGAAAAGAGACTACTCTTGGCACGAAAACTGATCAGAGGACTTTTTATTATCTGAGAGTGACAGGGAACCTTATAGGACCTGCCTGGTGGGATTAGAAAGGGCAGTAGAGGAGTAAATTAATTTGTCTCCTGCTCACAGCCTATCAAACTGAGTTTGCCTAATAAAGCAGCTGTGAGTTCTTACAATGGACTGAGCACTTTACAAACCTCATCTCATCTGATCTTCACAAAATCTTACAAGACAGGAACTATTACTATCCCTCTTTTATAGAAGAGGAAACTGAGGCTTAAAGGATTTCATAATTTGTCAAGTTCACAGGACTCATAAGAGGCAGAAGTGGCATTGAGCCCTGGCGGTCAGTCTCCGGAATTCATGCTTTTTAATCACGGTGCTCTCTTGGTGGTGGCTCAATAAATATTTGTTAATGAATAATTAAATGTGGAGGACAAGCACCTTTGGTTCTGAGGAAAGAAGGGTGTAGGAGCTGCCCCAGCCCTAGCTCTGCTGTCAAAGTCACCTTGTGTCGGAAAGCCAGCATTTCAATACAGGTCAGCTGCATCGTCCTCGCCCAGAGGAGGAAGTCAGAGGAAGAAGCAAGAAGCCAAGAAGGGCCCCACTAGCCAGCAACCACTTGGACCTCCTGTGCCAGAACCGAGCAGTCAGCTGTGCCTCTACCTTACCAACGCCTCTGATGACACAAGAAAACAACTGCTTGTAACTTTGCTGTTTGAAAGAAAAATAAATTATAGGAGAGGGCTGGAAACACAAGGATTTTCAGCTAACCTTGTCTTGAGCTTGGCAAGACTGGGACCTGGCTCTGAATAGAAAGATAGCTGTATAATTCTGTGAAGCCTTTGTAATGACCTGTTCTTGGGCAAATACAACATAAAATTGTGTACATCTTGAAGCTAAACAACCTGTGCCACAAACCAATTCCCCTGTGTACCTTCCTGCCATGAATATTTAACATGGGTCAGGGTGGAGCAGACAGTCCCTTCTGTAGCCTTTGAAGGAGGTGGAAGGGACACCCTTCCATTTTCATTTAGTAAAAGAATTAGCACAGGTTTCCTTCATCTACTTCCATCCCCACCTCACCACCTCTGAAATATCCTTCTTCCCCTCCCCACCTTTCATCATGATGGCCTCTAGGAATTACTTGGTGGGGGTTTAGGGAAATCATTGCTGGGGTCATCAGAGCCATGTTGGACACAGATGAGAATGAGCCGATCCTCATGCTGTTACTGAAAGTGATGGGTCTCGCCAACCAAAAGATAGGACAGTTGCACAAAGTACTAGTTTTAAATGCTCAGTCTAAGCTGTCCCAGGTTTGCCTAAAAGCACCAAAGATCCACACTGAAAGCCTGTCCTAGGCATGCATTCAATGCATTCAATGAAGCTGAGCCAAGTTCTTGGGCAGTTCAGCCAGTCCATGAGCAATGAACCGAATACTGAAAGAGACACTTCCCTCACTGTCTGATGGAAATTTGTCAGGCAAACCTTGAATCTGACATTTCAAAAGATAATGTTGTTTTTGTTTTTTTTTTAAGATTTTTATTGGGGAATTGGGGGAGGGGAACAGTGTTGGAGACTTGGGGAAAGGGAACAGACAAGTTGCTGTCCTTTTGTTCTTCAGTCTAGTCGTGGAGGACGCTGCTACACTGGCCCATGTTGGTATTATGATCATTGCGCTCTTCCCGCCTGAGGCAGATAGGTCGCTGGCCACTGGATGGCTGCTCATGGAGGCGCTTGGCAGCTCACACTGGCTGCTGGCCACTCACACTGGCTGCTGGCTACATACGGTAGCCCATGGCAACCCACTGCAGCAGGGGCTGCAGCCTACGCCATCGCCGGCAACTCGCGGCAGCCCAGCTCCAGGTTGAGCTGTTGTTCAGCATCTTAGCTGTGGAGGGCAGTGTTCACTGGCCCTCATATGTAGGATCCGAACCGGGGCCCTCTGGCGTCTCAAGCCAGTTCTTAACCATCGCGCCACTCGGCCGGCCCGCAGCTTCTTGAGGCTCAAGTTTGCATTTCATTCATGTTTGTATTTCCAGCCCCTTACACATTTTCCGGCACATATTTTGGAGGTGTTTTATAAATGCCTTTGGAATAAATGAGTTCAAGTGTTTAATTTCCTGGTGAACTAAATGGCCATAAATACAGAGTTCAGGAAATCTAGAGTAAGAGGTGATTAGCGTGTTTCCTAGACCATCTGTCCCTAATATCCATTGTTTCTACTTGGCTATGAAGGCTTGTTTTTTTGGGGGAGGTTAGCTTGTGTAAAGTTAAAAGAATAAAAGAAAACCTCTTAGGTTATTCTGTACCCCTCTGTTTAGTGGCTAAAAGTCAGTGCAGTTTTAAAAAGATGACATTCTTATTATTGAGTAAGGATTAACGCAGTAATGGGTTATTCCAGCGGTACTGCATTGTAATGACTGGCAGCTGTTTCTGCCCTGCTCCCTTGCAGTCTACTTGATGCATCAACCAGAGTGATCCTTTGAAAACGTTTTCAGAGCATGACATTCTCTGCTCAAAATCTCACTGAATTCAAGTAAAGGTCCTCACAGTGCCGTGTATATTGGGCATCATCGCCACGCTGTGCCCTTTCACATCTGTGACGTCGGCCAGTGCTGTCCCCTGGCTAATTCTCTGCCAGCGTGTGCCAGCCTCCNAAACTAGCTTCTCCATTCATCTCATGACTGCTACTTATTACTATCGAAGTTCTACTTCAATCCTCAAGCTGTCCATCCTGGATTCTGAATTCCAATTCAGTGGGGAAAGCTAGTTCCTAATGCTCCTAAGATTACAGGGCTGTGACACCTTAAGACCTTGTAGGGGTTCAGAATGAGCCACCCAACAATATGCCTTAGTGGTATGCAGATTATTTTGAGCTAAAGGCAACCAAGACCATGCGGGCTTAAGAGAAACTTCTGCCCCCACCCCTTAACTATCTAGAAGAATTTAAATTAGGGACTTGGCCCATGATAAGAGTTATCACTAGCAATCACTTTTTACCTACCTGTATGGCAGGGCAAACTAATAAGTGCTGAACATGTGCTCTCCTGGCAATTGCCGTCTGAAGCCTCAAGGTACCTTACCTCATTCTTAGCTTAGAATGTCACGTATGCCTCAATTTTCCCTTTCTGTCTTTGGCTCTCTCATGTATGTGGTGTTTTCATACATATGTATGTAATTATATTTGGATATTTTTCTCTTGCTAACCTGTCCCATGTTTATTTGATTATTAGACCAGCAGAAAGAGGAAAGTGTTTTTCTTTCCCTCAACTTTCATCACAGGTAGGTTTTCTGGTGCTATTTTACCACATAAAAACAATGAAGAAAGACATAAAGAGTGGGCTTTTCCTGTGTCGATTTTTTGGTTGATGATGATAGAAGCAAGAGGTTATCTTATGGATGCCAGAAAGTAGATAACGTTTTCAAAAAATCTGGCATTGAACAGGAAGAAAGAGGATGTGGCAAAAAGGTGAGGTTTATCTTTGCCTAAACACAGATGGGAGAGTTTGGGGTAGCTGGATGGACAAAGGAGAAGCAGCCAGTGCTAGAGGAGAGAGTAAGGTGAGGAATCATAATTAGTGCCTTTTCAAAAAACACCCAGCCCTGAAATCAGCCTGCCCTTAACGTTCCTGATAAAGTTAGCTTTGCCAGCCATTTTGCTTGTTGCCTTTGCTTCATAGGAGCCTTTCCTTGACGTCCCTGTGGTCCCCAAAAGGGTCATAGGGAATTCTCAAGTTTTTGTGGACATCACAGAAATGACAACTATCTGGAAATTGGTGACCGGTCCCCTCAGCATGCTGGGTCAGCATGTTGGGTCATGCCTACACTCTGTGTTGCTGATTTGCTAGAATACCAGCAGTGTTCTTTTTGAAGCAATGATGATTCTTTAATAAGGTAATGAAGTAAAGCTCTTTCTATCAAAGATGTGATCACAACCACAAGGCTTTATGTAAAGGAGAGTGCCAAGACCCTCAGCAAAGGGCACAGAGGACAGACAGCCCCCACAGGCCATGAGATGGCAGCCAATACAATAGCTTCATTGTCTGCCCAGCTCACGGTGACTGAGATGAAACCACACAACTAAATGACCTGCAATGAAACACTCAATTTTCCCACAATATTTGCATTTCTTCCTGCTTTCTTTTTTCCTTTCTTCCCATATGCCTATCATAGCATAGGTACATAATGGACACACAACAAACACTTGCTGGCTGACTAAATCTTACAACAGAATGAAAAGCGCGCATACCCAGGTTTGGTTTGGTTTGGGCAGGCGGCCAGGTAATTATACAACTTGACCAACTGAATGCTTCACAATGTTAGAAGACCTCCTATTTCTTGTGTTGCTTGAGAAAAACTTGCAGTGGCCCCCAAATGTCCTTGCAGCTGTGGTCTCCCCTTTTCAGCTTCATCTTCCTGAATATCAACCCATCTTTCAAGAGCTATCACAAGAGCCACCTCCTCTGTGTGGACCACCCTGCTCTGCCTTATTCTGCTGCTCTACCCCCAGCCCCTTTGTGCTTCTGCTGTGTACAGAATGTGTGTCCTTGGGGCACCTGTCACATGTTAAGGTATTCATTTACTTACTTGTTTGCCTTCCCCTATTAGACTGAAAGCTCCTTGAGGCCAAAATCTCTGCTTCACTTATATCTGTATTCTCACTTCTAGTCTTTGGCACAAGATAAATACTCAATAAGTCTTTGTTGGGTGAATGAATAAAAGAATGAATGATAACAGCAGTCCAGAATGCCAACCCTTGGTCCTCTTGTTCCCAGTTTTGTCAGCAGGCTAGTGTTAATATCTAGTATTATGTAATGGTTAGCATATAGAGCTTTATATTTACATAAGTGCTTAGCATTTGAACAGTATACTGTTAGCATTTCTACAAAGCCTTCAGCATTATTGTTAGCCAGTTAAAGCGGAAACCATTGCATAGACCTTAGAGTGTTTCATTGTCACTCGTATATTTGTATTTCATTACTTGTCTGCTAAAGGCACGGACATGTTCTCTAGTCAATCAGACCCAGCATTTAATGGCCCCTTTTCAGGGGATCAGATTTTCAGATCCCACTGAAGTCTCTAGGTACCAGTTCTTTGGCACACCCAGACTACCTGTGTTTCTGGAACATGCTGTGCACTTTCCCAGACTTGGGCTTCTCTTCATGCTGTTCCCCCTCATGGCATGTCCTTACCTAACTTCAGTCTAAGGAAACTCATTTTATCAAATATCCCCTCCTTTATAAAACCTTTACAGGAACCCTTTCTTTCGTTAGCATTAATCTCACTTCCCTCTCTTGCCTTTGCATCCACGGCTTTATAGCACTCTGGATTTATTTAGTTATGTCTGTCTCTGCCTTAGATTGGAGTACTGTGAAAACAGGAGTGTCTGTATCAGGAGAACCCACACAGAGCCCACACAGTGATACAAGAGCTCAGGAGAGACCATTGGATGCCACAACCTCCCAGAGGGCACATCCCATGAGGAGTGAGGTGCGGTGTTCCCAATAACTGTGAAAGGTCCCAGATACTGCCTCTTGTACCTGAACCATGTGTGGGTCTGTCTCTGTGGTGGTAAATGCTGGGCACGAGCCAGAGCCTTTTTCCAACCACTATTCACCCCCCTCCCTGTACATCAATCCACTCTTTAGCCTATAATGAAAGTTAGACCAACAGAAAATTTGGCCTCTCGCTATACCTACTATTGTTTGACCTTTTGCAAACAAAAAGATAGGAACTTTGCTTTCTTTCTTGTTTCTCCAATCCTAGTTTTGATTAGTAGTACTTTCATAGACACTTTTCTGAAACCAGCTTCTCCAAATTCTATTGGCTAGGGAAGTATAAAGAGGGGACATTGTTTAAATTTGAATATTAGCTCTTCTCTGCATCTTGCTTTGTTTTTATCTATCTTTTTCTGCCTGATTACATGTCTGACTTTTTTTTTTTTAAGATTTTTATTGGGGAATTTGGGGGATGGGAACAATCCTGGGGAATTGGGGGAAGGGGAACAGACAAGTTGCTGTTGTTTTGTTCTTCAGTCTAGTTGTAGAGGACGTTGCTTCACTGGCCCAAGTTGGCACCATCATTGCGCTCTTCCAGGGTGAGGCAGATCAGTCGCCGGCTTCTGGATGGCCGCTCACTGCTGCTGCTGGCCGCTCACGCTGGCTGNTTTGCTGAGTAGCTTCAGGCTCAGCACTGGCACCAAACCAGAATCTACATTAACCTGGTGACCACAACTCTTCCCCCTCTAGTGAACCCCTGACCCTGCCTCAGCCAACTTGTGTACCACATGAGGTTTTTTCACTGGCTGAACCTTAAGTGAGCCAGCAGGTGGCAGCAGGCCTCAGGGTGTCCTGGCTGTTTGCAGAGCTACCCTAGGCCTGGTACTGGTAGTAACCATCTTCAGTTCATAGTGTGGCCTCTCCCATGCACCTCCAGATTTAGCACAGGCAGTGAACAACTGTGGATTACTTTGTAGCCTCTACCAGGTAGTCCCTGGCTGATCACAGGCAGTGGCTGACCTGGGCCTGCACCAGAGCCCCTCCCAAGAGGACCCAAAACCAACATATTTGGAAGATGGCTTCAGACCACAGCAGAGCACCACCCAATTAGCCCCACAAGTGGCACACACAAAGGGCAATCTCAACAGGCATGAGAGCCCACTGGAGCAAATCCCATTCTGTAGGGTAAACCCCCTACGTAGCAACCCATAAGGTGTGGACATGGTCAAACCCTAAGCCAATTAGCCTGAGAGTCAATCCCACCCACTGATATGCCAATAGCAAATCAAGGCTCAACTATAACAGGAGGGCACACATAACCCTCACAAGGGACACTCCTAATCTACCCAGCTCAGGTGACCAGGGAGACTGTGCTAGGTAGGGTTCCATGAGGCGCCTACTACATAAGGCCACCTGGCCAAGACTGGGAGATATAGCATATCTACAAAATACATAGAAACAAACACAGAGAGGCAGCCAAAATGAGGAAACAAAGAAATATGTTCCAAATGAAAGAACAGGAAACAAACCTAGAAAAAGAACTAAATAAAATGGAGGCAAGCAAACTACCAGAGACAGGCTTCAAAACAATGATTATAAGGATGCTCAAAGATCTTAGTGAGAACTTCAGTGAAGAGATTGCAGGCACAAAGAAGGACATAGAAACCATAAAAAAACAGAAGTGAAGAATACAATAACTGAAATGAAGAATGCATTAGCAGGAATCACCAGCAGGCTAAATGAAGCAGAAGACTGAATCAGCAATTTGGAAGACAAAGTAGCAGAAAACACCTAATCAGAATAGTAAAAGAAAAAAATAATCCAAAACAATGAAGATAGTTTAAAAGACCTCTGTGACAACATCAAACATAACATTCACATCATAGGGGTACCAGAAGGAGAGGAAAGAAAGCGAGGAATTGAAAATCTATTTGAAGAAATAATGTCTGAAAACTTTCCTAACTTGGCTAAGGAAAAAGATATACAAGCCAGGAAGTGCAGAGAGTCTTCAAAAAAATGAACCTAAACAGGCTCACACCGACACAGTACAATTAAAATGCAAAGGTTAAAGACGAAGAGAATCCTAAAAGCAGCATGAGAAAGGCAACTAGTAACTTATAAGGGAGTTTCCATAAGATTGTCAGATGATTTCTCAACAGAAACTTTGCAGACCAGAAAGTATTGACTTGAAATATTCATGGAATTGACACAAAAAGCATTCTTTTTAGGATATTTGTAGTGAGAGACAATTTTCCATGGGTCTCTTGCATTTCTGCATGTCTAATGAGCAAAGGCACTGACTCTCTTTGTTCCAGGCTGTCTTTCCAAGGATGTCTGTTATACAAACATCCTTGGAAGATAGAGATAGTGTCTCATCTGGAGCAAAAGTGTGTTCACTATCCAGTAAATTAAAGATAAAGTCTCCCTTCAGGGAAGAAATCAGCCTGGCTTAGTCTATTATAAAAGATTTAGGTTCCCTAAGTTTGGGGTTCCTCTTCTCTAAAATAACCCATTATGTGTGTAGGTATCATCTGGCTTTCTTCATGTTGCCCTATGAGTTTTGGGGCTTGGGGAACTGGTGCAAATGCTGATATTCTGGCTATTGCTATTGCTAG
>NW_017731950.1:237933-239983 GCF_001890085.2 Hipposideros armiger
TTTCTAATCTCCTTTTTACCTTGCAAGGCATTTGCCTTCTCTGATGTGGTAGAAAGTAGGACTCCATGGAAGGTGTGTGAGCATTGGTGACGTGTGAAAAATGGTACTTCAGGAACAGTGGTACGGAGGATGGATGGGCATGAGAAAGGCCTAGAACTACAGGAAGGGTCTCCTTGTACCTAAGAATGAGACCATAAGGGATAGGCTAGGATAGTGGAAAAGGGAAGAAAAAGATAAACACAGGGGCCATTTGTGAGAGAAAATCAAAGAACATTTAGTCATTGACTGGATTGGGAAAAGGCCCCAGATCATCAAACCTGAGTGACTAGCACAGTGACTGTCCCAAGAAAAAGAAAGGCCAGTTCCCCTGGTGTGAGGGGATAAGAATTCACCATTGGACTGCTTGTGTTTGGCTGACAGTGAAGCATCAAGTGAAAAAGTCTAGTACTCATTGGGAAAAAAGGACCTAGACATCATGTGAGATGACTAAACTGGAGAAAAGTGAGAGTCATCAGCTCAAGGGAGATAATTAACGTTCCTGAGAAAATAAATATGAAACCTTTCATAATGCATTAGCAAAAGAGTGTTTTTCAGTTTTATAACTAAAGAAACAAAAGCCAAGAGACATTAATGAAGTGACCTCACCTCTTTTTTAAAGTAGATGGGATGGAAGCTAGTCATCTATTTTAACAATGTTTTCATGAAAAGAAATAAATGTCTATTACAACAATTAAAGACGGAGTATGGGGCCTTGGACCTTTTCAAATGCTTCTTTCCATATTCACATCTATTTTTTCTTACTCTAGAGTTTCTTACTCTGGCAATTTTGCAGTGTTAATTTAGCTAAGCTGGGACTACATTTCCCAGAATTCCCTTTCATGTGTAGTTTTGGATTAAGTTTGGCAGGAAGAGAAATTTGCATGAGGCTTGCAAGGACAAAGTGACACTTAAGCCCTGTGCTGGGGGGGGGGGGCGGGGGATGGGCAGGGCCCCTAACATTGGCTCCACTTGTTCACATTTGCAAGAACAAGCGGATCCCCTTGGAAGGGGTTGGGGAGGAGCTAGTGAGAACAGATCTCTGCTTCATCTTCTCCAGCTGCTCGGCCAGGCACATTGTCAGGGCTCTAGGGAGAAGGATCCGTTTTTCTGCAGGTGGCCTGTGTCATCATTCGAGTAGATGCGGTAGAGACAGATGTGGGCTTCAGTTTCTTCTCGGGGGATTCCACTTTGTCCCAGCAGGGTCCGTTGTCTTTGCTCCCCTGCGGTGAGTGCAGCTTTTCCTCGGGCTTGCCCTGCTGACCTGCTGAGACTTCAGGCTGCAGCCTGGCTGAGGCGACAGCCTTCCACCGGGTTCTTCACCAGCTTCCCTTCATGGCCCTGGGTAGTGACTTTCCTTTTCCTCTCATCGTCCCCTTCCACACCTTCACTTCCTCAACATCTCCTACAGTTGTGTTAGGTCTAATCCCTGTAGGAAATTCCTTATCCCATATCACACACAGTGGTTCTGCTTCCCTACAGAATTGCTCACATTGTCGTATTATTTAGGCCTTTCTATATCTAGCCTCCCTTTAATTGACAGTACTTGGTGCATTTCACCTATTCTCAAGGGACCATTAGCTATCAGGAAAGGGTGATGAAATTTTAAAATGCATTTTCATGTTTTTAAAAGCTATCATGACAGACTAAGAACGAATATTAAAGTACTGGCTACAATGAGATCTGGGGACACTATTAGGGGCCTGACTCTGGAGCCATCACAGCACCTAGAACTACCCGGCTTCAGTTGTTAAGTGAGAAAGAAAGAAACTCCTATCTTGCTTAAGCCACTGTAATTTTGGTCTTTTTTTTATAGCTGAGCTTGAATGTTAATCGATATACACATTAAACGTTACCTTAATCAAGTTCAGTTATTCAAGTACATGCGCATGAAAAACTCCTGTATTCTGATCATTCTTCTCCTGTTTTATCCTGTATCTCAGCCTTATAAAAAGTACATGCTTACTTAACCCCACTGAGCTTCAGCAAAAGAGAGACTGTTTCTATCTTGAAT
>NW_017731950.1:244347-273121 GCF_001890085.2 Hipposideros armiger
TCAGGCAGTCAGCACATCCTGTGTGGGGTACAGCGTGAGCTTGGAGAGAGAGTGGAGGAAGGCATCAGTCAACGTGAGTAAGGACAAAGGGGACACTTCATGTAGGGCCTGGCAGATCACAGGGACAACTTCTTATTGTATTCCAAGTAGAAGGGGGTCAATGCCCACCGACTGGCAAGACGGTGTTGACATTCCGAGTTTCTTGCTGCTGTGTGCAAATGAGTCAAGAGCCACAATGAGCGGCAGGAAGCAGTGTGTGTTGCCTTAGTCTCAACAAAAGGTGATGCTAGCTTAGACTTGGGTGTGAGTTGTGGAACTGAAGACACACATAGATTCAAGAGTTAGTTTGAATGACTACACTTGCTCATGAATTAAAGTTGGAACGTAAGGAAATGGGTCAGAACCCAAGATGGCTCCGTGGTTTGAGCAGTTAGTTGGGTGATACACTGACCCAGGTAACAGTGGGAAGAGAACTGACTACGAATGGGAGTAAAAGAAGCAGTGGAAACCAGAAGTTCCACCTTGGACTTACTAAAATGTTTTGTTTGTTTTTACATGTAAGACATTAAGATACGCATGTCAAGTAGCGGGTGGAGTATACAGATTTGACGATTGAGAGGTACGGCAAGGCTGGAAATAGGTATTTGAGATTCAGGAGCATGTATTTGGTATTTAAAGCCATGAAAATGGGTGAGATCACTTAGGGAGGCAGAATAGAGGGAAAGGAGAAGCAAGACTGAGTCTGGGACCTAGGGAATGCCAACATTTAGAAGAGGAGGCAACAGCAAAGAAGACGAAGAAGCGGGACTGAGATGTGTACACAAAGCACTAGAAACATGTGCTTGGGCCCACAATGATCACAGGCTGAGCTAAAGCTACAAGATTTAACCCTGCCAATGTGGGGAGTAGAGGGTGCGGTTAAAAGATGTTGTTTAGCTCTAGTGAAAGCAGGTCAAATAAAGGTGATCTACACCTCTTCTCACCACAAATATCCAAGGTATTTTACGTCTGCAGGAATCTGATGGGATATAGAAAGTGGGAGACTCCAAAAACTAAATTTAAAAAGGATTGGACATTTAGATGGAGGAGCAAATAAAATACACTAATCCATAATAAAATACAGTAAAGTACCATATTTTCCCATGTATAAGACGTACCCTTTTCTGAAAAATTTGGGGTCTGAAAACTGGGTGCATCTTATACAGTGGTTGTAGACTTTTTTACTTGCATTTCCTCCAAGTGATGAGGAGTTGTATGAATTTTATGATGAGTAGAGCTTGAGTTCAATAACTTTATGTGATACATTTTTTTAAAATTTCGGGCCCCAAAATTAAGGTGCGTCTTATACATAGGGAAATATGGTACTATATGAGCATTGCAAGCACAAACCATTAAATTGAAATTAAATCAGCAATTCATCCAGCTAATCAGAAAAACAAATAAATATTTGCACTATTGCACAGCAGGCATTTTCTAGACACTTGGGGGTACATACATAGCAATGAAACAAAACAGATGTGGTCCTTGCACCTCAAGAAACTTAACATTCTAGCGATATCTCTATTATCATTATTTACTATGTACTGTTTTAATTTTTACACACAAAATAACTTTAAAGTACTCTCTTATAGATTCATTCATGTCGTCAATTTCCACGTTTTTTTTTTTTCCCTTGTGATCTTAAAATCCTCAACAAATTCCTTTACCATAGGAGAACTGGGTCAAATTCTCACATTTGGAAGAGAATATTGTATTGCTTCATATCTCTATTNTAGGACCACCCCAGAAATACCGTGGAGAATAAGGTTGAGATTTTGAACATATTTAAAGTGAAAGATAAGGTATGGAAAACAGAGTGTTTAATAACAGTTTCCAATAAAAGCGATGGAATGTATACCCTGATTTTATCTGATGGGAGAGTTTTCATGTTAGTTATAGAGAAATGGAGGGCAGAGCTTCTTAACCTCTTTGAGCCGTGAATCCCTTCAGCATGTTGCTGAAGCTTATGGATTCCTTCTTAGAATAATATTGTAAATGCATAAAATACAACATATAAGAGTACTTGGTACCAAATTCATCCCCTCTTCTGAATACCGATTCTAGGACAACCCTATTATTTTAGAGTTAGGGAAACAGAGAACCAGAAAGTAAAATGATGTAGGACATACACTTTAACTTAAAAATAGAAACACTTTTTTTGGCAGAAAAAACTATGCTGGGATTTAATACAATTAAGGAATGTTGTTCTAAGCCAACTCATATTAAGAATGTTTAATAAAGATGGTATAATCTTGCTTTCAATTTTACTTTAGAACAGCAAATACTTTCCTTTTTATACCTCTGTTTACAGAAAGGATTTGCTTAATTACAAGCAATCAACTCTCTAAATGAAATCCCTAAGAAATAATCATATTAGGTTAATAAGTTGTAGAATGCATTCAAGATTTAGTATGAAAACTTTGCTCCTAATTAAAATCTTCTTTAAACTCCAGCTGGTTTGTACAGCTATACCAATGCTCTAGAATACAATTTTGGTGATCAAATTGGAATCCCTATGGTATGTTTCTTTAAAGGTAAAAAATAAACTACAAAATGAATATGGACATAAATGACCAACTCTGAGGAAGAAAAATAAAAAGGATGATTATTCAGATCCCTTCTAAAAGCTCTAGGAGAACTGATAGCCCCAAACCACAGATGGGAAGTCAGTGCTTGTTCTCCTTAGAATGCCTGATACAGGGTTCTGTGTCAGGCTGCATATCCCCCAGCCTCAGGTGTGAATACCCACTCAGTCCTTGGAATTTGCAGTTATCGGTTGTAGAAACCATGAGATGAAGGGTTTTGCCCCCTTCATACACCCAAACCTCTTTCAACTCTGAGATCCTCTATCTCACTAGTATTGCTTTTTGTCTAAGAAATTCTCAAAGGGAGTTTCTTCTCCCTGTTGTAGCAAAGAGCAGAGGTGTCCAAAAAATATTGGGGACTACTTTTAGGTGCTGTGTATCCAAAATTCCCAAATATCTATGACTTGACAAAGAAAATGCCTCCCACTAGTCATTTCCAAGCACTACCAACTCCCCTGCATCTTTTCATATAAGAAAAAACAGAAAGAGATTTTTAGAACTCATGCCCATGTGATGGAATATTCTGGAAGAAACTCATGATGGTGCTGGTAGGAACAGGAGTTTCTTTGGCAGTCTAGCATTTCAAACTCACGTGGTACTTAGCTTGCTCCTTAGACAGCTTGACACATGCAAAGAAGCATGATTTGAGATTTTTCCTATATCTGCATCTTATTTTTAAAGTCTTTCTCTGCTTCCCTCCTTAGAAACACAAATGTATTCCTGCATGGTTTTCAAGCAGACTTATGCAGTGCTCACTTAAGGGAGAGAAGAAAAAATATGAAATGTCATTTCTTTCCTTAAAGAGCTTATAATCTAGGGCTGGCCAAGTGGTGCGCTGGTTAAGAGTTATCTTGGGACACCAGCTCTGAGCAGCAGGGCTCCGGTTCGGATCCCACATGAGGGTCCGTGACACTGCGCTCTCTATAGCTAAGATGGTGAACAACAGCTCGACCTGCAGCTGGGCTGCTGTGAGCCGCAGGCGATGGTGTAGGCTGCAGTGGGGCTGCAGTGGGCTGCTGTAAGCTACCATGAGTGGCTGATAGCCAGTGTGAGTGGCCATGAGCCAGTGTGAGCAGCTGTCCAATGGCCAGNGCAGTGTCACTGGCCCTCATATGTGGGATCCGAACCAGGGCCCTCTGGCGTCCCAAGCCAGTTCTTAACCATCGCGCCACTCGGCCGGCCCCTGACTTTCATTCTTTTCTTTCTCTCCTTTCACTTTTTCTTCTTCCCCTCCTTCAATGTGAAACTTTCTCAAGGATAAGTTTGGGTGCTTGTTTCTTCTAAGTTTTTCTGCAACTAGTTGAGTTCTTCTACTCAGAATAGATTTCTTCTAGTGTTTTGGGTTTTTTCCCTTATTTACTTAGGAATAATTCTCTCTGGGTTAGTTATATATATTCCTTTCCTCTCTCACCTCTAGCTCCATGTCCTTTTTATGCACATCTAGAATAGCTTCTCATATTTATCCTCCACATCACAGATTTCAGATAATAATTCTGCTCTTGCAGTTTTTGTCTCCTCACACTTTTTACATGTCTCATGTAGGTCTATTTGCATCTCCATTCTCAGCTAGCTCCTCCAGCTGTACCTCACTCAGTTCACTCTTATTATTAGATGTTGCCTTAGATCTTTTTTTCAGTCCACTTTTACAAACTTATACAGAACAAAAATCAGATAATTTACAAAAATTGATATGTTTCCTGTAAAAAGGAATCTTAAAATGTATGCATTGCCTTTGTATTTAAAACACACTTGCCAATAAGCTGATCTGCTGCATTTTCTTTACTCAGCCCCCACAAGTCAGTGACATTTTTGACTGTAAGAAACCAAAATCCTGAAAAACAAGGGCTTAAAACACCATGGCATTTATTGTTTAACTAGTGAGATGACCAATTTGAGTTTGGTGCCTCCAAGAATTCATACTCTATCCCTCTGTTCCTGCTTCCTCAGACAATTGGCTTTTGTCCAGACTTGTCATCATACGGGCAAGGTGGCTGCTACGGCTCCAGGCATAAGATCCCCTCATAACCAGTTTCAATGGCAAGATACAATGGAAGAAGGCTTAGGGCAAGACGTCTTTCCTTTTATCAGGGAGGGAATGTTCCAGAAGCACTTTGAAAGATGGCGACGTTCAGGACACGCTGCTCCAAAATATGGCACCTCAGCATGTTGAATATTTTAAGCTGAAGGAGCTTGAGAAAATGACAGAAACAAGAGGGTCCCTCTGGCCTTTGCCTCGCTCTTCCTCTGAAGCAGGTCATAAAACCCTGTAAGAGGCGCCCTCCCTATACCAGGAGAAAAACAATCTTATCTCCAAAGAGAGGCCAAGAAGAATCTGAACAAACAGGCCTTGCTAAGTTTCCCCCCAGTTGACTAAGCTTACCGTATCATACTCTCTAACATATCATATTTCTACATCAAACCTGGCATAAAAATACTCAGGCTTAACCATTTCTTCAGGTCTCATGTCTTTTAAAACTTATATTAAATAAATTTGGGTGCTTTTCTGATGTTAATCTGTCTTTGTCAGTTTAATTTTCAGACCCAGCTTGGAACCTCACAAGGATTGATGAAAACTTTTTTCCTCCCCTACAAAGTTACCCTAATGTCTCTTTGACCAGAACCAGTGCGATTCGTGGTCAAACTTGGCTGCAAGAGAGGCTGAGAAGTGAGTATCTGAATATTTTAGTTCCCCCAGTGGGAACGGTGGAAAATCGGGAGAGAGTGGGAACAGCTCTCAGGGTGGCAATGTCTGACCTCATTCTAGCCACTCAGTTGCAGTCGGAAATTCCTCTTAGTTAGACCTAGAGGAGCAATTGACGTGCACAGCCGCTAGCCAAATTTCTGACGTCTACAAGTTAAATATTTTTCTTGTGTGGCTCCATTGAACTGAGAAAGGAAATTTTTTTTTTTAGTCCCCTGACTATGAATAAGGAATATCATTCATACGTTATTTAAAGCAGTTTGTAGTTCTTTGCTTGTTAAAAACAGTACATACAAAACTACAATTTCTATAGCGTATCATTCCAGTGGCTCCTCTAGGCTTTGTCCCTTCTTACATTGACTTCATGTCTCAAAATGCAGTGCTCACTGTCTTTCCTGTCTAGCCCAAAGTTGCTAAAATCTTAGAAACTGTAGTCCCTAAAGACATATAGAAAAAGAAGTAATAACGACAAGATAGGATGGGAAGAATTGTACTGTGGAGCAAAAACTTCTGACCGCCTGAAAAAGCAGCTCTAGGGACTATGGAGAAGTCTTCTCTGTCTCTAGAGCAGTCGTTCTCAACCTTCCTAATGCCGCGACCCCTTAATACAATTACTCACGTTGTGGTGACCCCATCCATAAAATTATTTTCATTGCTACTCTATAACTATAATTGTGCTACTGTTATGAATCGTAATGTAAATATCTTTTTGTTTTCCGATGGTCTTAGGCAACCCCTGTGAAAGGGTCATTCGACCCCCAGAGGGTTCGTGACCCACAGGTTGAGAACCACTGCCCTAGAGGGTGAAAATTCTCTCAATGAGGGATGCAGCCTGTGAAAATTTAACATTTTATTGGCTTATTTTATACATTACACCCATGTTTGCATTTTATTTATGGTTAAGTTCTAACTCATCAAGAATATATCTGGCGGGCCAGCTGAGTGGCTCAGTTGGTTAAGAGTTAGCTTAAGAGTGCTAGCTCTGAGCAACAGGGCCACCGGTTCGATTCCCACATGGGCCAGTGATGCTATGCGAGAGCTGAGCTGCTGCTGAGCTGCCAACAGGTGGCAGAATGGCTCAGCTAGTGAGAGCACCTGCTCCTAACCAAAAGACTGCCTGTTCAATGGTGTGCTATGCTCACCCGCAACTAAGAATGAACTCAGCACCTTGAGCTGAACTGCCGCCTGGATGGCTCAGTGGATAGAGCGTGCGCTCTTAACAACAAGGCTGCTGGTTCAACTCCCGCATGGGATGGTAGCTATACCCACCCGCAACTAAGATTATAACACAGCACCTTCAGCTCAGAGGCCATGAGCTGCCATAGGACAGCCAGATGGTGACTGGCACTCTCCACAATGAAGACTGAAAAACAACTTGGCTGGTAACCTTCCCCAATTCCCCAACAATGTTCCCCTCCCCCAAAGAGAAACAAAACAAACAAAAAAGAATATATTTGGCTTTAATGCTATTGTAAGTGTGCAGCTCTTTCCATGTTTTCATAGGGATTTTCAATAGAGTTAAGAGGGATGAATCTGGAGAACAAACTGGCAGCCATCTTGCCTAGAGACTTGGTGTCTCTAAGATGGAGGTTCTCATTGTGTGAGAGATGTGGTGAACTACGGACATTTGAAAATTGAAAAGGTCTTTAAAGAGGATCCTCATCTATCAATGATTATTGGCTGTTGGAAAAGTGGTAAATAACACACATATTTGTACTTCAAGATTTTAAACATACATAGATGTAATAGGTTTTTTTTTAAACTCTAAGTGCTAGTGAATGCAAAAGTAGCTGTCATTTTATGTTGTCTAATCAATAAATATAAAATGTTGAAGACTATTATGTGAGAATTTGAATATGTTTTTCTATTTAAAAAGGAGTTCATGTACTCAAAAATGGTTGCAAATCACTCTTAGTGCTTCTAAAATTCTTTATTTAGGGATACAAAATGGGAAGAAAATAAATAAAATTTTAAAGTCTGTGTCTGTAAAGCTCTTAGGGAGAGCACTTTATTTACTAAAAATAAATACCTGAATGTTAGGGGAGAAGCCCATAGGGCGTGTTGATAATACACAGGCAGACTATGAGACAGAGGAAGAGAGAAAGAGAAAAGACCAAGATGTTTTATATAATATAAAGGAAGAATTTTAACGTGAGTGTGTGTGTGTGTGTGTGTGTGNCCTGGGTTTTTAAACACTTCATTTTCTAGTAGAATGTACAAAAGACCCTTCACAACTTCCCTACAGAGAGGTTTAAACTTTTGATGTGAGGCTAAAAGATTAAAGAACTGCAACAACCTATTCTAGGAAACTAGAGAGCTTGCTCCCAAGACGTGTTTAAACCTTGTCAGTGGAGTAGACTGGTCATATAAAATAAAACACTCTTGTAGCTTTTTCTCTGTAAATTGTTTGCACTGTGTTCAAAGGAAGTAACTTGACGCCCATTCTCCTGTTTCATAGAAGAGAATAAAGCAACCTGGGAGGTTGCTCTAGTGATAAAAACACACTTAAAGAAAATACATCCTCCTTCCCAACTCATAATTTCCTTCTTCTTCATTATTACTGGAATGCATCCAATCTAAGAAAATCTTGATTATTGTTTCTTTCACTTATGAAGAAACTCAGGAATGCTATGTAAAAAACATGTCATCCCACTAAACTTTGCTTTCACAAAACAGTATATTCTCTTAAGCAGTAAATATCTTTCAAGGTCTGGTTCATCCCGAATCAGTTGGTGTGAAAGTATTCTTATGTGACATATAATTGCAAACTTACCCTTCGGGTACTCACTAGCTTTGCACATTTCACAAAGCAGGTGTAAGCCAAGTATCCTTTCTGCATCAGTAGAAACATCAGGTGGCCAATATTACTCCTGCCCTGCTTCTAGTAGTTCTATATACAAGAGATACTAAAGCTGGGGGCTGCTCTCATTGTTCAAAAGCAACACATTAATATTTATAAGGGGTGAGGGGGAATAAATAAAAATACTTACTCGGTCCAAGACCAATTGAAAAAGCAGCAACATAAACAAGCAAGCTGGCTAAGGATAGCCATTTCAAAAAAGGTGGGACTTCTGCAGGGTCTGTGACTATCTGGTGTTCAGTTGGACTCAGTCCAGCATTTGGTAAGGATGCCGAGGTCATCTCCCCTCTCTTAGCCACATCATTTCTCGTGGGCATGAGGGAGTTTCTGCTGTGGGAAGTGATCCCCTTAAAGGGCTCTCTAAAAGTGTCGTTGCTGGCTGATAGGTTTCTTGGTCCATAAAACACAGACTCATCCCAGGACTGGTTGATAGGACTATGGCTTCTGCAGATGTTGGTGACATTCATGTGGATGTTGAGATTGACGATGCCCATGGTCACCAAAGAGGCTGCCATCACGGAGGAGCCGACACAGAGGAAGGTTTTGCTCCCAACATGGTCTACAAGAAGCGTGGCTGGAATGGTGCTGATGACCTTGACAACCCCGACCCCTGTGGAGGCAAGGCTAGCTGCCTCATTGCTTTGGAAGCCAACAGATTTCAAAACAGTTGATGCATAGAATAATATGTTTGGCTGACCAGTGATTTGTACAAAAAATACCAATGTTAACCCTATTATTATTCTGGTCCTCATGTTGTCCTTCGAACGAAACAGATCCCAGAAACTATACTGATACTCATCTTTCAGGGAAGATTTGATGACAGTGAGTTCATCTGTTGTGGCTGAGATGGGACGCAACCTTCCCAGAACCTTGCTAGCAGCTTCCTCCTGTCCTTTCATCACCAAAAACCGGGGACTTGGAGGAAGAAAGTACATTGCAACTGCTTGCAAAACTCCCAAAGGAATAACAAGACCGAACATGTACTTCCAGCCATGGGAAACATTAGCAAATGCGTAATTTGAAACATAGGCAAAAAGGATGCCAATGACAATCATCAGCTCATTCAGGGACACAAGAAGACCTCTTCTGTGCTGTGGGGCAATCTCCGCGATGTAAACACAAGTGGCAATTGAAGAGAGTGAAATGGACACCCCTACAGCAATGCGTCCCATTATCAGAACGGCATAAGATAAGCTGAGGATCAACACGAGGCTTCCAAGTCCAAGCAGGCAGGAGGACAGCATGATCGCAGCCCTTCTTCCATATCTGTCGATTAGGCCCCCTCCAGTGAGAGAGGTGAGTAAGGCCCCGATGAGGAGAGAGCTCACAAACATTTCCTGCTCATGGCAGGTCAGGGCTAATAAGGTTCTTATCTGAAGGACAGCTCCGGAGATGATCCCAAGTTCATAACCCACCAGCAGGCCACTGACGGCAGCTGTGACAGATGACAGGAGAGTAAACATGCCGCAACCTACAAGCAGAGGGTAGAAACAGATGGGTCAGCTCTGAAATGTCATTTTAAACATTTTATGTTTGAGTGGAGACTTAACCTTCTGTAAGTGAGTTTTTCATAGCACTGAGTATAAACACACACATAAGTAGAATAAAATAATATGCTAACCAAAATAAATAAATAAATATAAAAGGAAAAATCCCTTTTCTTTCGTTTTTGGGAGGAGAGGGGTTGTTTGTGATGTTGATATTGTTTTAAATGTCCAGCAGACAGCTATGCAAGATAAGCAGATGACAGATGATGAAATGAAGACTGAACAAACAAGAACACTCTTTAGTTCCTGCCTTGGCATTGGATCAGAAGTTCAGGGCTGGTCAGGTGGCTCAGTTGGTTAAGAGCGCGAGCTCTGAGCAACAGGGTCGCTGGTTCGATTTCCACATGGGCCAGTAAGCTGCCCCCAAGCTGAGCTGCCACTGAGCTNTATAGAAGAGAGATGAGGAGGACCATGGCATCATAATTTAATATAAGGCTGTAAGCACTTCCTGTGTGTCCTGACATAACCTAAGCAAATGGCTGCTGAGATCAATGCTGCCATTATCAGAACTATTCTTTTCATGCCTGGACCATAATCAGACATTTAATAGCACTAATAACTGAATGTATTGAGTCCATACTGAGTATCAGACACTAAACCAGGTACACTTTATACAGATGGCTTCATTCAACCCCACAATCACACTGTAAGATAGATAGTATTGCTCCATTTTCTAGATAAGGAAACTGATGCCTTCAGAGATGAATTGACTTGCCCAAAGTCCTACATTGTGAAGCTGGGACTCAAAGCCAGGCAGTCTGATGTCAAAGCCTCATCCAAATTCAAACACTATGTTGTACAGACTCAATAGGCTTTCTGGTTGTTTTTCTAAACCTTTAACCTCATGTCCCTCTCCAGGCCATTAGACTTGCCAGCCTCCCTGCTTGAAACGTTCTCCTCCCAGATCTTCACACTGTTTTCTTCATCCAAGCTTTGGCCTCATAAAGGCCTTCTGTGACCACCCTACCTGAAATAATCCTCCTTCAAGCATGCTCTTTCATTTATCTTTCTTCATTTTTCTCTATCACTCCCACCTCTACCTAAATTTTAACACTTGTCTTTTCCTGAAGTTGTATTATGCATGTGTTCATGTTCTTGCTTATTGGCCATCCGCACACTAGCTCCATGAGGACAGGGAGTGGATCTCACGCAGCCATCTCTTAATCTCCAGCACCTGGTAGCTTGGGCAGTACATCATGGGTGAGCAATACACACGTGCTTGATAAATGAGTGAATCAATGGGCCCCCAAGGCTTTCTCCCTCTCTCTTTTCTTGACCACTCTGAGATGCTTTCTTGCTGGAACTCCTGCCTATCTGGTAGAAGAGATTGGAGGAGGAAGGGTGACTTTGTGTCACTTGTCATTTAGTCTTCAGTGTAAGGTTCTGCTTGAATGTGTGAATACAAAGGTAGTTAAAGGATGACAGCCACAGCCTAATTACTGAACTTAAAATGTTACCTTGGATAAATTGCTTTCCTTTGCTCATAACGAAAATATATTAATCATGAGATGGAAGAGGAGGTCAATTAATTTACCAACATAGGAATTTGGAAATTAAAAAATAAAAAAGCCCTGATAATTATTGTGAGCAGAACAACCACACACATTTTTTGTTACAGAGCCCATTTTAAGAAAGGGTTTCTAAATAAGTGTCACCTCAAATGAACTCACAAGATAATAACTTTTTGCCTTGGGTTTGGGCTCACCTCTGCTTTACTTTTGAAGCATGAGTAGAAGAGGAATCTTCATGTNGAGAGAGAGAGAGAGAGAGAGAGAGAGAGAGAGAGAGAGAGAGAAATAGCTAAAAAAGACCAGAAATAGGAGAAATGGAAGAAAATGTCAGGACAGGTTGTCAAGTTGAGGGAGATGGGAATGGGGACAGAACACAAGGGAACAATAGGGCAAGAGGTCTGTAGATTTTAGAAAACAGTAGTTTATAATAAATTCCCTATGGTGGATTTGACAAGAGGATTTTAAGAATGGGCTTAGCTCTCTTCAAATCATTAGTAAAAATCTATAAAAGCTTGTGTGAATGGGGTTCGAGTACATAAAAGAAAAGGAGCTATAATCCACATGTGGTTTGGAGCAGGAGTAAAAAAAAAAAAAAAAGACTAGTTGCCGGAAGTGAGGGGCAAGAATTCAGTGGAAACAGGAAGTTGGTGCAAAAAGCAATGAGAAGAATCACAAGACTCTTGAGGACAGAGACAGGGGTGAGGAGCAAGGAGGCATGTAGATTTAGCCTTATGGGGGCTGAAGCTATTTTTATTTAAATATTAAAAGAACGGTGACTCCATAAAGCTAGAGGATTTGGAGACATGTAGGTGAAGTTTTGTAAGACTCCCTAATTCGGTCATCACTACCAGTACTTTCAGAAACTTTCTTGATTTCTCTTGAATTGATATGGTCTCTTCCTAAGTATTCTTCCTCCTAAGAATTCCTCCTCTCATGGTACATAGCACACAAAAGTGCCTGACATGGTCCCTGCTTACGTCTTCAGACTCTTCCATCATTTTTTTCCTTTCCCTTTTAACTCTATACTCTCATCACACAAAAAGATTTGCAGTTCCCTGAAAGTGCCATTCTCTCTTCCCCAAACTTGTATACAAGATAATTTCTCTACTTAGAATGCTCTCTGTAAAAGTTTATTGGCTTCAGTTATACTCTCTTGATTCAGCTTAGCCACACTGTCTTCTAGAATTCTTCAAGAACTGTATTAACTGCCCCCTGTGCCCTACCAGAGTATTAAGTATCTGCCCACTCCTCCATTGTAGGTGTCCTGATCTCATTTCTCTCCACCAATTGCTAATAAGCATCTGCATTTGAATGGATGTCTCTCATTCACTCATGGACCCAGGGTCTAGCATCATTTCTGAATCCTAAGGGACACTCGAAATTTGTTAAGCGATTGTTCTGTTGTTATTTAGACTCTTATCTTTCTGATGAGTTGGTAAAATCTATGAACATGAATAACATCTTAGATTCTTTTGTTTTTTACCCTGAAGTGTCCAGCACCATGACTCTCAATAAGTATTGCTGAATTAAAATACTCTAGTTTAGCTCAACGAGCACTTCTTTACTCATGTAACAATCCAGCATGTATTATGTGCCGGCACTGTATTGTGCACAGAAGGCAGGCAGCAGGAAGGTCATTTTGAGCTCTGTGTTGAGACACAGCCTAAGTTACATCTGGATCTGATGGTACAAGAGAGTGGCACTTGGGCTTCACGCATAGGATCCCTGATGGAAATACAGAGAAAAGGCATAGATAGTTCTTACCTTTTCTAAGCACTTACAGTCAGCTTAGAGCTCTGATAGGTACAAGAATATATATTTTATCTGGGAGCTTATAATCTTACAGAAAAAGACATGTTACATGTAAAATTAGGAAATTAGCTAAAATAGTATACCATAAAGCTCTGAAATGAGTGTAATGGGGTACCCAAATTCATAGAACAGAGCAGGAAGTAGAGACATCAGTGCTGGATGGTATTATTAGTCAAGTGGGCAAAACCCTGAATTGGATATAGGATACTGAGCTTCAGATCTCTGTGCTGCCATCTATTATCTGTGCTACCTGAAATAAGGCACTTTGCTTCTCTCCAGGAGGCACCTGGGCTTCATGGTGAGGGTACAGTCTGGAATCAGAGTGCTTGATTAGTTACCAGCTAGCTGTTGACATGTCCCTTAACCTTTCTGTTCTTCTGTGTCCTTACTCCTAAGGAAAAGATAGTATTACCTACTTAAAAAGTTGTTATGAAAATAAATGAGATAGAAGTGCATAGTAGTGAGTGTTTGGTAAATGTTAATTGTTGCTCTCTGAGTCTCAGTGCCCTTATCTGCGAACTGTGGGTAATATTACCTCATTGAGTTGTTATAAAGATAAGAAGGAATAATTGTAATAGAAGCTCTTGGCCCATGAGAATCCTTCAACAAAGACATTTTTTTAGTCTGGATGATGGGGTAAAAGGAAGTAAAATAACAATTATGCCTTTTTACACATTCTTGAATTCATTTGTTTTTGGCAGTACCCACATAATTGGGCCTACAGCATGATACATTCTTCCTGTGATTTTTGCCTTGAGGTTTCTATAGTTTTGTTCCCAAATGAAAATGAAAAATAGCATCAGTCTGGGGATTCTATTTCAACATATGAATTTATTCTAATTACAATTTACCCCCCTATTGTTAAAAAACTTTGCACCTCTGAGGCTGAGATGTCATTTTAGGCAGGTTTCTAAATTAGCACTGCACATAGCTCCCGACTCCAACTTCCACGAAGTGGGGCAACAGGTGAGCTCAGGAGCAAACTATTTTGGACAAAATAATATGGACATAGTTAACAGTCTCAGAGATTAATAATGCCAGGTAGACCTGAGTCATAAGTGTTTCTGAGAAATAATTACTTCCAAGGGAAGCACAATTCAACAATTTAAAGGTAAATTATACTTGATTTACTTAAGGAAAAAAACAAAACAAAGAAACAAAAAACCACACTTCTTTAAGTTAAGTAGAAGACTGCATTTTTTCTCCCTGATATTTTGGCAGACCCATATAAAGTGACTCACTGTTCAAAAATAAGGAAGGCTCCTAAAATTAGAATAATGTGATAAATTTCTTTAGTCTTATTATTACTTCCTTAAATTGTATAGAAAAATTAGTATATCACTGAGGCATAGCAAGCTAGCAAATGCATAAATAACTGTGTTGTGACATAAGAAGGAAAATGATACCATTGAACCAAATCAAAACAAAATAAAATAGTAAAAACCCTATATGAATTTATGATTTACTATAAAGGTAATATATTTGACTCAAAGTTTCAGCTGGGAAGTATTTGGAACGATTCAGGTTTTGTGCCTTTAACTGAGATTGGGCATGTTTTGAAGGAAACTGTAATGAGAAATCATTCTTATCCGATATTTGGTCTGGGATATCGGCTATTTTAAGTTGGTTATTTTTAAGAAAAGAAAGACTCAGGGAAAAACTTTGATCTTCCCTGTAACTGCTTAAAAATTTTTATATAGAGGATCTGCTCCAGGAGGAGAGCTATCATCATAGACGACTATAATTTAATATGAACTTGGTGTGATAGGGGCGAATCCTGCAGGCCCCTTTGAACAAAGTCCTCTCTGTGTCCCATTGTTAAACATGGCCCAGCAAACATTTATTTACCAAACATTTGCTTTTCCATCTCTGCATAAATTGTCTTTCTGCACTATGATGTCCCAAACCACAACATTCCCCTTCTCCTTAGCTCAAGACGGCGTATAAGCCTTAAATGTCCAATCTGTCCTCCAGGCTCATATTCTTATGGGACCCCTGTATGTACCTATGTAATAAATGTTGTTATATTTTTTTCCTGTTAACCTGTCTTATGTTAATTTGATTAGTCCAGCCAGAAGTTAGAAAGGCAGGATGAAACTTTGTCTTCCTGCCTCCACAGGTCAAATAGCTCCTTGGGAATGAGCCCATTTCAACTTTCCCCTTCTCACCACCATAACTTGGTGTCCTTTTACATGGCTTTCATTGCTTATCGTATTTAATAGCTCATCCTCTCAGGGAAGACTGTTCATGAGAAAAAATAAATTGAACTAGGGAGCGCTGACTCTGCTCAATTTAAGAATCCTATAAAACCAGTTCTTGCTTATAAAATCTGAGTAAATAGCTGCTTCAGCTCTTAGAAGCCCAAGCTAATTGTGCTCTCATGGAGGGTGGTTTGGAGCTCTCAGAACTTTCTAACCGTGAAGCTAAAATAACACTTGGGTTCCTCCTATTGAGAAAACGCTACCTATAAAAGCAAATTTAAGAACTAACTGTTCTTGAATGAAAAATACAATTCCACACATCTACAGCAATTAAAAACTATACTTTAAAATCAGTGCATTCACCTTTGATATGTACCTGTAAATTGGAATTGCCTCAGTCAGCCTCCAAAGTGGATTCATTATATTTTGAGCTCTGTTTTCACCAGCTACTATAAGATCTGGACCACTAAAAATTACCCCCTTGAGAATTCACAAAGAATATGTCTCGAGGGCTTACATTAGGGTCCTATCAGCTACCACCAGGCATGTTCCTGGGATCTCTGGGTCTCAGCTTCTGCTGGCAATCTTACCAGAGAGAAGGGTAATGTTTAAAATATTTAACAACTAGGATAGGGGCATTGACCTATCAGAGCAGTTGTTGGCTGTAAAACCAGTTCAGGCACACTGGCATCTGCCTGCTAATTTCAGTCACTCCAGATTGGCAGCACGGCTTGGCGTCTCTTTGGCCTGACTTCGTCCATATCTGCCAGGCCCTGCCACTACAGGCTCCGACTGGTGTGTGTCTGCTGCTGCTGTGGCAGCCAAGAGGTAGTCTGTGGCAAGTGACAACCCCCCTGCCCTCTTTGGTGGCATGATCTTAAAGGGGAACATGAGCCCTTTAAGACCTGGGTGAGCTGAATGCCACCGAGTTTGTGGTGAAACAGCTCCCGCCAACTTTGTTTAGAGCCCTCTCCCTGCCTAGGTCTTGGAGAAGCCATTTGCCCAGTCCTCGCAATCACAAAAAGTCTCAAATTTAGACTTTTGATGTGATTTCCAAATGAGGTTAAATATATAGCCAGGGAGAGATAAGCTGACTAAAATGAAAGGGGAGATAGTTATTTTTAAATATGGTCTTATTTTCACACAAAAGAGTCCATAGTTTCTCATATATTCTACATGTCTATAAATCCTGTCACTTCCTTGGGACTATCAAGCTATGTGCACAAATTTTTGTTAGCAGCCATTAATTTTTTAAATACATGTTTTTAAAACACAATAACTTATGTCACAGATTTAGTCACTTCACTTTTTAATATATGAAAAGCTTGAAAAAAATGGCAAAGGCCCAGATCTGCGTTTTAGCATAGTGACGGGCCTGTTGTTAGAATCGCTTCTCTTACAACTAACGCTCCGTTACTAGGTCAAATGGGTTGGCCTGACTTTCTCTTCCCTGGGGATAAATTTATTCCCCAAAGCCTTCCCAGCCTCTTTTACATGTAGACTTCCCCTCAGGCTGCCCAAGGAAGCCTGAGAAAGCTGGGCCTCACTGGATTCAAGGGAATTGGGTTAAGCTAAACCTGGGGGCCCTATACTCAATTAGGGGCACAGTAAATATACTCCAACCAAAAAAAAAAAATTTGACCTGCTTAACCAGAGTAATGATGGACCTGAGTTTCGCTTAATGTGATCCCACTCAAGAAGCCTGCTCAGGGCTACAAGGGATGAGAAGCAAGGAAACAGCCAGGCTGCAGGGCCCTTTCTCCACTTCCCTTCTTTCCACTGGAGCAGGCCATGGGGACCTGTCTCACATACTGACCACCTCCTCAGCTTCCGTTTGTACAAAGTTCACAGCTTTACACCAATCTGAGAACAATCGCCTTAGGGTATTCATCAGATTAGCAGAAGTGTGCATTTATTAAATTTCAGACTGTGGCATCTGGGATTTAGAAGGGTCTTAGAGAGCATGGAGTGCAGCCCTTTCAGCTGGATCAGTGAGTCCAGTTCAATGATCTGGTTTCCAGTGCATTCGGCATCTGGACCTGTAGTGCTGAGAACCTGTGTTCATACAATGGACATTGTTCTTGGTCTCTGACCTTTTAGGCAGATCCAAGAGGAAAAAGCAACGCTGGTGGGGCCAAGGGGGGCTCAAGGAAATCTTCTCCCTAGCCAGTTGTTTGAATCATGAAATTGGAAGAGCTTGAGAGACCCTATGTCTGAGATGGAGGAATAGGCATTAGGCTTTCCAGGCCAGCGGCTGCCAGGGTCAGCTTTGCACCAGCCGCTGCACAAACTTGGGCCAGCCACACATCTTCTGGCCTCATGTTCTCCTTGCGTGAGCTGCTCCAGCAGCCCATTTTCTCGTGTCACCTGTATCTGTTGTCGGTTCTAGGCATCAGGATTTCCAGCTGAGCTCAACTCTGTCCTATAAAGTCAGTTATAACATGTCTACGAACACTAAAAAATTTACTAAAACTGTACCCACTTTGAGTCAAAGATTTTTAAAAGGTGAATGTGTATTCATTAGCTTTTAGTCATTGAGACAAAGCATTCTTTCCAGTTTAAGATGCGTTGGCCAAGGAAGACCTGCTAAGACTTTTCATTGTGTACACTAGCATTAGGGGGGCAATCACAGAGCTTAAGACTTCTGTGTTGTTTCATTTATCAGGATCTCACATGATTTAATTATCTTGTCCTGGGCTGTATCGCTCACTCCTCTTTGGCTTTAATTTTTCCATCTAGGACCATAGAAAAACTTGCTTTGCTACCTTCAAATGTAGGAACAGTGTGATCATTTTAAAGCATATTTTAACTACTTTGAATTTCCTGCATGAAACTGTGGAAATTTAAAAATAGAAAGAAATAGAAAGGAGCATTTGTCAAATATTATTTCATTAAACCTCAACATCTTCATAAAACAGACTAAAACATAATCCCAATAGCAGCGGTTAAGTAACTTGTCAAAACCATAGAGTGAACCTAGGCATTGTATACATATATAAGTATGATTGCCTTTCGGAATTAAGAAATATTTAAAACAACTTAGGAAAATCTGCAAAAGTAATAATACAAGGTTCATTTAAATATAAACAATATATAGCACAAATCGGCTTCATTCATTTAAGATTGTAGGGAAACATTTAGGCTTCCTCTTCTACATAATAAGGTTTCATTTAAAATTAAATTTTAAAGGTAATCTGTGGTATTTACTCATTTATTATTTCTTTTCAACAACATAAACCAGTGCACTTTAAATAGAAAATTGTGCGGGCATTCAAGCTTCACAAACATACATACATCTTAAGTTCCTTCTGGATAATTGTAGACTTGTGCAATTTAACCTATTAAGAGTACACTGTGCTTTCAAAGCCATATCAAAATTTAATAGTCAATTTTTAATTGTTACCGTGGAGGCCCCTCCAGGACAAAATTTTTCACCTTCTTTGTGCCACTATCGCTGACATTATTTAGTTAACCTTTTTGTTGATTTCACTACCTCAACTAGTCCTTCAGCTCAATCTTGCATAAATTCAAAGAGGAGAACTCTTTAAATTTTTCCCCTTACCCCCCAATACAAGTTTCCCTTGCCTGCTTTTAGATTGAGGAGCCAGAGAACACATTTAAAGAAAGCTCTGCTTAAGAGAGGGCTAGGCTATATTGAAAGTGACCACAGATATCATTCATTCTAGAAAGGGGACAGTAAAAGAAAGCTGAGCAAGGAACAGGACAGGGAAGAATGACAGCTCAGTCCCCCAGGAGGTGCCACTCTGTGTCTCCATGAGAGAGGTCGCGGCTTCAATTCCAAGATCAGACAAGCCCACAGTGCAAACATAAGAATATAGATCCATTTCATGGTGGAAGGTAAATAAATGCCTTTTGTATCATTTGGTGTTTTGGATTATTCATGAAATTCCAATATATGGTCTAAGAATGCTAATTATATGGTTAGGGGGAGCAGAGCTGAGGAAAGCAGTAGGAAGAAGAGAATTATTTGTGTTTGATTTCATTTCATATTACCATTCCTCTCTATTCCTCTGAGAACACACTGAATGAGTAGGGACAGGCAGCTAAAAGTGTGCAATGTATTTGTTGGAATTGTAATTGTGGAAGTGAAGAAAAGCATTTGGCCCAGCAAAGATAACTGGAATGAATTATAAACCTTTCCAAATTTCACCTCCTGAAGAAAAAGCACTAAACCTCAGTTCGAAAGGCCAGTTTTAAAGAGTGCAGGAGCAAGGCAGCAGAGGTGTTAGGTTCCGAATAAAGCTCCAATTCATTACAGATGCTGGGAACTTGAAAACCAAGCTGTGTTCATTGATTATGTAACTAATAATTTTATGAAGCTTATTTAAAATAAATACTGATTTAAAAATTATGGTTATCATTTCCGCTTGTTACAGATTGTCCATGTGTGACAATAAATGCAAAAGTGGGTGTGTGTGTTTACACATGTGACTATCTTACCAATTGTCCCAAAATGAAAACAGATTAATACATTATCTTGTCATCATAATCGATGGGACCCAGCTTACAGGAGTGGGACTTCAGCCTTCACATTATAGCTTCTTGTCACTCCTCCCACCAGACCTCTCCCCTTCTCTCTGTGCACCTAGTACGCTGATGTATACACACACACACACACACACACACACACACACACACACACACACACACACACACACACGAGTGAGACACAAGTTCAACTTGCTGCTCTAGACAGTCACCCACGCCCATCTGCCTCACTTTACCTCTGGTCCAGGGAGGATGCCTGCCGCTGCTGGCTCTGTCGCTGCCATCAGTCTCCGCTGGTCTCCCCTTCGGGTTCAGCAGACTGGGGCCCTCTGTGTTTTCAACAGGTACCATAGTCACGTAGAAGTTACAGCCGTTCCCTCCGCACCAAACCACCCAGACTTCCCTCCCTGACAGCAGTGATCACTTTCTCCATGGTCGCATGCTAAAGAAGGTGGAAAAAAAAAAAAAACAACACAAAAAAAACTTCGAGCAAAGCCAATGTGATTTGTGACCAACTTTGTTTCTATTTCAGAAGGCTTTGCCCTTTTCGGTGACACAGGCAGTTGCTATTCCAAGCAGCCTATCACAGGCAGTGGGAGGGCCATGTCTCCGAGGAGGACTGTTTTTGCCTTCAGATGCAAGGGGTTAAACGGCTTGGGAACAGACGGGAGCTCAGACTGACTTTGCGTTTGGCCATCGGCTCGGGGTAGTGCTTGTGTCCCTGCACCTTTGAAAAGAAACCGAGAAAAGAAACATGCAGATTCAAACCCAGGCTGAGCGTGAGGGCCCAGATGGTATCAGTTAATCTTGCAGAGAGAGGAACAATTTATGCCAAGACATACCAGAAGGACAAGTGTGTCAAATTTTCAACAAGACTGTCATTCCAAGAGTCGTGACACTTACCAGTGTACACAAAACATAAAATATCTTTATTGTTTCAACCTGATTTTACTCTAAGTGAATGCCTTGTATACTCTCTCCAAGGCCTGTCAGACAAATGAGGGCCTGAGACCAAACACACATGCTCAGAATGAACAGATGCTTTGGGCTTCTTATACCCTGGGATTATAGCAAAATAATATAGTTGATTCATGCATAGTTGTCTTTAAGAGAGAAATGAACCCTGAATCTTCTGCCAGGACAGGTGATAGCCTGATTTGCAGGAGGAGGGTATTTCCAGTTCAGAGAGGTCAGACTTGATGCCTCATTGTGTGGCGTATGGTGGTCAGATAATCTGAAACAAAAGCAGGCCATGCGAAAGAGAGTTTTTTTTTCCTGATTTGTGAATATGTTTATGTAAAAGGTCTTAAAGAGTTATGACACTTTACTTTCAGTTATGCCTTTTGCAAATCATACTTATTGAAAAATTTTGAGTGGAAATTAGGATTATTTTAGAAGGCCACTGGAAGTGAAAACTAAAATTTATGGAGCACTCATTATGTGCCAGAAATTGTGCTAAGGGCATGAGCTCAAATGACTCTCCTGAGCTTTTCTCCTGAGAAAATCTCATGAGGCAGGGACCCATATAACAGAAGAGGAGCTGAAGGCTGAATAACTTGCCTAAAGCATCACCGTTGGTCAGTGGCACCGCTGAGACTGTGGAGCCAGGTGGTCTAATGCTATAACTCTCCTGTATCCTATATTCCCAGCCTTCTCCTCCTCTGATTTTCTTGGCTTCTTTTTCTTTCAGCCCATCTTGCATTAAGAAGATGCCATGAAATACGTCTTTTAGTCCTAGTCATTCCTCCAGACAGAGAAAAGAATTTGTGCTTGTATAGGCAGAAGCTGAACTACATGGAACTCACTTTCACCATTTTAGCTGGATCACACAACACAGCTCTAAATTAATTGTACGTTTCCTTTGCTCATCACTAGCCATTTCTATACCTTTCTTATCCTTCAGGGAATCAGGTAGCAAATGAAAACAAGCCTGTAATAATGAAATTAGTATTTATTATGCATCTATTGTATGTCTGCTGATAGTGCTGGAAAATGGAAGTTCTCCAAACACCAGCCCAGCCCCCTCCTGATAAAGAGGTGAGTAGCTCAAAATTCCACAGGTCAGCTTGTCCCCACTAAAGAATGTAGTCCAATGACGCTTTAGTTTTTATTTGTTCCCGGGATGTGTCATGTTTGTAGGAGCAGCAGTTTTTATCTGTGAGACACATAGTTCTCATCAGCTCTCCATATTCTCTCAGCCTCTATCTTCTTTCAGCTCAGAACCAATGACTGCAGTGGGGGACATGTTCTTGCAATGAATCAGTTGTATAATTGTTTTGTTTAAGACTCTGTGTCTCCAGCCGCTTCTTGGCATCATGAAAGTGTTGGGGTGTTTGTTGTAGCCTTTGACTCTGCGAAAATTAAACCCAATTCCAGAATTCTTTAGAAGAGCTAAAAGCGATTCAGCAAGTCCCACTTTGCTTTCTGTACTCGAACCATACAGAAACTCCTAAGGCATAAACCAAGAAGAAACCAAAAAGACTAAGCAAACAATGCCACTGACCACATTGCCTGCTGGTGCACTGTTCGAGGTTCCATTGCTGTCCTGACGTGGGCCACTGGCTGTCCCAGCTCTTCTGTGCTGACTTTACTCTCTTAACTCAGACAAAAGTTTAAGGAGAACATTTTTTTCACCCAGGCTAGAGGAGAACATTCTCCTGCCTAAACTTCCTTAAGAACATTGTATTTCTCCTTCACAGTCTTTTGCACGCTTATAATGTATTTATTATAGTTACACACAGTGATTTAACTAAATCCACCTAATCTGCTAGATAGTAAACTCCACGACAAGTGTGTGGATTATAGCTGTTTGGCTCATTATGATATTCCAAGTACCTGGCACAGAGTAAAGACTCAGTAAATATTTGTTGCCTAACAGACTGATCCCTGTAAATCCAATCAACTTTAGCATTACTAGAATGTAAGCTCCAAGTGGGCAGTCACCTATGTTTGTCTTGTGCATTCGTCCATCTGTGTATCCTCAGCTCCTAGCACAATACCGGGCATGTATTATAGTAGGCACTCAATAAACAATTGTTAAGTAAATGAGCACTCACAATGGACCTTTTAGTGAGCTAAATAACTATTTTCTTTTTTTAATATCAAAACCCATAGGAGGATTGCCTATAACACTTTGTCTTCTCTCTCCTTTCTGTTAATCTCTTTAAAACAAGTATCACCACAAGCTGTCCCTTCTCCTTGGAGTTTGAGCCACTGTCATCATTAAAAGCTATTCCTCTGTTCAAGAAACATATAATCAGCAGAGAGAAGACAGACAGTTCATCCCCCATGATCCCAATCATTTTGCTACATACTATTTTAGACCACTTGTTCATAGTGCTAACAAATCCAAAAATTCATATCATGACTTATAAATTGACAAAACAGGTAAAAGGGGATGAAACAGAAGGCAAACAACATCACAAGGCATGTGAACATCTACTCTGTGCCAGGCCTATTTTTGTGACATGTTTTCCTCAACTTCACAACCTAGTGAAGTAAATGCTATTGCCTCCATTTTGCAGAAATTAAAACTTTATGGAACATATCCCAGATCAAAAAACAGTTTCCAATGTTTTATCATGAAAATTTTCAGTCATAAGGAAAACCTAGATTCTATAATCAACATTTTACTACAGGTGCTCTTTTACCCAGATATCCATATATCAATCTCTCTATCCATCCATTGATCCATTACTTTTGATGCATGTCAAAGTAAGTTGAAATGCTTCAGTATGTGCATCATTAACTTGAGTTCAATATTTGCTTGGGTTCTTTTTTTTTTCTTTGGGACATTTTACATACAATGAAGTGCACAAATCCTAAAGTTACCATTCTATGAATTCAGAAAAGCTCATACATATGTACAATCCAAATCTCTATTAACTTACAGAATATGACCATCAGCCCAAAAAGTTCCTTTATGCATCTTCTGAGCAAATTTCCCCCTTAACCTCTAGAAGCACCAATGTTCTGACTTGATTCCACATGGGTTACCTCTGCCTGTTCTAGTACTTCATATAATGGAATCATGGACTATGTTCTCTAGTGTAAGGTTTCTTGCACTAAGCATGATTTTGAGATTCATCCATGTTTTTGTGTGTATTTGTAGTTCATTCTGCTTATTTCTGAATAATATTCCATCAGTGACTATACCACAGTTTATTCATTTTCCTACTGATGGACACCTGGGCTGTTTTGCTTGGGCTCTTAGAATTAAAGTTGTTGTGAGCATTCTTGTTCAAGCCTTTTTGCAGAACATAACATTTCAAAGCACAGGGGTCCAAGTTCATTTGATTCCAAAATCCACATATTGTCTACTACACCCTGTTGCTTCTCGGCGGTGCATCCTGTTGTACTATGTTTATGTGAAATGTACCTCAGCAGTTTTTTGTCCTAAAATCTTTCATTATAGTATAAACACAAATGGGAAAGAATAATCTTTAGACAAAAAAAAAAAATCCAGATACAAATTCAGCTCTTTATTAGCCATATTCCAATAAAATACTCACACTGGTGTGATTTTTTGGGAGAATATTATTTTACCTGTTTATACTAGCTAAATAACTCCTTTCTCTAAAAGTTTTCAATGTAACTTTTTTTCTCATGGGTAGAATAGTACCAATCATAACATATTGATTAAAGTTCCTTAGATTATAGAAGTATGGTTAAGTTATGATAGGTCCACTTGATATAAAATTATATATCATTAAAAGAGCAATGAAAGGAAATGTTATTTCTATTATTTTAAATGGGAAAATGAGAATAGAAAGTTGCATGCTAACTACCATTACAATAATTTTTAAAAATATATGTGTGTATTGGTAGAGACTAGAAGGGAATTTGGAAAAATTGAAAATAACTAATATGTTGGAATGTACCGTATTTCCTCATGTATAAGATGCACCCTTTTTCAAAAAATTTGGGGTCTAAAAACTGGGTGCGTCTTATACAGTGGTTGTAGATTTTTTTACTTGCATTTCCTGCTTTTTTCGTGCTTGTTTTTGTGCTCATACAACCACTGTATAAGACGCACCCAGTTTTTAGACCCCAAATTTTTCGGAAAAGGGTGCGTCTTATACATGGGGAAATATGGTAATCTTAGGCCAACTGATGAATTTAGACCAATCTTAATCATGTGTAAAATGTATTTACTGAATAAATTGTTTTCTTACTGTTGTTATAATATTGAATATCAAAGAATAATTCTAAAAAAATTCTTTAAATTTAAGGCTGCTATATACAGTTGTGCAATTTACACACTATAGAACTACAGATGGGCCATTCCGATTCATAGACAGGAGAGGTTTCTTTGTTTATAAAACAAATTTTCCTGGAAACAATAACAAAAATATCATTAAAAAGAGACAGCTTTTTCTAATTTGCATAAATATGCATTTGGTAACTAATCAAGCTGTTCAGATTATAATCTTCCTTTAAATTTAAACGTCTTAACTATTAGTTTGGCCTTTGTCTGCTTTTGTACTGCTTAATTATATAAAATGAGCACCATCTCCATTTGATTAACTATTTTTCTAAATAAATTATTTCTGATTTTTAAATCTTCTTCAGCGCTATTGCCATGCTGTTTGAATGGAGGCATTCTCAAGGAAAGTTATTCAATGACTAAGACTTTCCTTTAGGTTATTCTTCCTTGAATACCATGATGTCAGAAAAAGTTGCTCAATCCTGTGTGACAACAGCGGCTTTTATTGACTTGGGAGCTCTGGTCCACCTTCATCACATGTCTCCTTATTTACTGGTCAATGAGGGAGATGCTGCATAGTAGATCGACTGTGTCCCACACAGAAGCCGGAAACGTCCCTTTTCTGGCTTCCTTTACACCTAGGGCCAGGCTCTGACGAGCAGATCACACACCCTGGATTTTGCATCAGAAACTTGTGGCACGAAGCAGTAGGATTCACAGGCCCCATTCCAGCAATTGTGGTGGCAGTGGTTCTGGTCGCCATGTCCAGTGTTTAAAGTTACTAGTTATATGCTACTCCCAGGATGGCTGGACTAGCTCAGAGAAGGACTTTGGGAATTATTCTTGACTGCAAAGTCTCCAGGTTGGAGCTGGTTTCTAAGCTCATCTAGCTGAGTCCTTTTTTATGTGCATAGAAGCAGGTTAATCACAAAGCTAATGAAGTTGAATCCTCAGGGCCCCTCACTCACATTGGCCCTTCCAAGGCCATGGGAGGAGCCCAGCAATGCATTTATACGATCATACATTTTTGTAAAATTTGCAAAAGTAAAATATTTAACTGCACTCAATTAAGATCACGAACTCTTTACACCCTGACATTATATCCTCTTTGTCACATTTTCCCTGTGTCAGGTGACATAGGAGTGGCCGTGGAATATGTGGGATCTGGTTTAGGGGCTGTTAAGTTGGAAAAATATTGGGCTTGGGTTTCATTTAGATGGCTCGCAAGCATTTTGGTGTGTAGTTAAGCTATTGCTAGTTCTCCTGGTAAAGGAAGAGCTTCTAGGCATTCTCCTGCTACCCACTATGCCAACTTATGATGCCCATATCTCACACTCACGTGGCATAAGGATAAAAAGGGCTAGAGGTTGTCTCTCAGTGTGAACCTGTCCTATGGCTCCCAATGCCAGGAGTACATGGGCCATGGAGGAGGGCCACGCTAGAAGACAGGCTGGGTTCTTTCTCGTCTCTTTGGAGAAAATAATATCACAAGAAATCATTATGTATGACGGGAGGGTGGGAACTATTAAGAGATGTATCCGGCAGTTCCTGGATTCCATGATGTTTATAATACTTGGCAGCTTTTAAACATTTATACTTTCTCTAAATAAGTGTTCATTTTCATACTTAATTTTGTATTATTTTTAAAATAGGACCCTCCCCCACAATTTTTATAAACTTTCAGGCCCCACAAAACTTGGATCTGACCCTGTGAATATGTTTCAGAAATGGTGTTCTTTCCAGACGACCATACTTACTAAAATTCCTTCAGCTCTATTCCCTTCTCCCCATCGCCACTGCCACTCTAACTCCAGGCTGCCTCCCACCTCTCACGTGGACAGCTGCGACGGCCTCTAACAGGTCTCCCTGCCTGCATTCTTGCTCTCGGAAGTCCATTTGCCATATTACAACGAGAAGATATATATATATATATATATTTTTTTTTTTTAATAGCTAAAATAGCTTCCAGTTGTTGTATACCTTTCACCAGCTTCCAATTGTTCTTAGGATTGGTCTAAATTCCTTAATGTGGCCTAAGATGCCCTGTACGGTCTGACTCAAGCTGAGCTCTCCAGAACTACCTCCTGCCACTTCCTGACTTGAACAGCACTCCCCTTTCCCCTGTCCCTCCCTCACCCCTTCCAGTCTCACCCTCAGCACAACAAACTAAGCCAGACCACTTATGCTCAGGGACCTAATAGGATAGGCCAGGATCCTCTCTTTCGGATCTTTTTTCTCTGAGTGTAGCTTGGGACTGGCTGTATTAGAGCTCAGTCCCTGATCCCATCGGCTAGCAGAAACTCCCTAACGAGGCAGAAGGTATAGCCTCCCCATCATATCTACCTTCATGCAAGTGCATCTAACTGATGTTTAGATCCCAATAGTGAGGAAGCCTGGGAAGTGTAGCTTTCTAATCTCCCTAATGAGAAAGAGGGTGGGATGGAGGTAAAGAAGGCTACTCTGCTGTATCCATCATAATGGTGCATGTTTGGCTTAATAAAGCATAAGGAGTAAGGCCTGGGGTCAGGGCCATGGCAGGCCAAAGTTTGTACAAGCCAGAGTTATGGTAGAAGGAGCAACGGAGGGGTGCAAAGTATGAGAGAGCTGGGCACAAAGAGAGCAGGAGAACAGAAAATCAGTGAAGCAGAGAGATGGAACTCTATGGTCCCATGAGAATGGTCTTGTTTTCTGGTTTCTCTATGAGACCTGGCCGTGTTTTATAGTTGCCCATCAATACTTCAGGGATTGAGTGGTGTGATCTATTACATCCCTTCCCATTCCCTCCCCATGACAATCAGATGCTCTATCCCTGAAACGTGAGTCTTGAGAGGTGACAGAAGGACTATACCTGAGTGGAAAAGTCAGTCATTCCCCGTGGCAAAACCCAGAAAAAACCATCCACAGTTCTGACTACCCATTTCTCCAAAACTTTCCTGGTTCTACCCAAGACTTTGTTCTTCCTATTTTTTCCTTCAGTTTTATAAACCACTTCAGTGCCAAGTAACAAATTCATTTTTGGCTGTTAGTGTTGACCAGAGTCTAAAGATTTCCTAACATAAACCCTCTAAAAAGATTTTAGTTAAGAAAAAAATAAGATAAAGTATTTGAAAGCACTTTAACAACTGTTAAGGCGCTATATAATTGATTCACCAATGTGGTAACAATAGCTGCTATAAGAAAGAGCCAGATCAATGCTCAGTCTATTTGTTCAAATCATGCTTTATTCATTCAAATCATGCTCTTTATGATAGAAGCAGCATATGACAGTAGACTGGCAACTGATACAGTGGTGATAAACCAGAAAGGTCCATGAATCTCCAGCCTTTACAATAGCACAACCTGACTCAACATTTCACAGAACCATGTACCAGCTGGAGGCCCCTGGGGAGATCTTTAACTCTCAGATGAAAACTTGGAGGCTGGCCTTGCCTACTAGGAGAGAAGGTGAGAAGGGAAAGCACCAAGTATAAAGGGTTGAGGGTATCTCTATATTTTTTAACCTCCATCTTTAGAGAGTTTGCTCATGAAATGGCAGGGGTCAATGTTGCAGTCCTTCTCCCCCTAATGACAAATAGAGCTGATACCTTAAAGCTGAGAGGATCAATTTAGACATTAAGAAAGGAAGGATTTGCTAGGCCAGCACTTCCTAATTTGTCTTCCACAGAGCTTTGGTGTCCCTCGAGACACAAAGGTCTGAGGAATTCAAAAATGAGAGGGCTCTTCCATCATTTAAAATTTTGAGATGGGCCGGCCGAGTGGCGCGTTGGTTAAGAACTGGCTTGGGATGCCAGAGGGCCCCAGTT
>NW_017731950.1:273621-280456 GCF_001890085.2 Hipposideros armiger
AGAAGAAAGAAAGAAAGAAAGAAAGAAAGAAAGAAAGAAAGAAAGAAAGAAAGAAAGAAAGAAAGAAAGAAAGAAAGAAAGAAAGAAAGAAAGAAAAAGAACCCATCAACTTTCAGAAAGGCACAGTTTGGGAAATCTGTATGAAGATATTTGTGGGACAAGGGGCTTTGCTCACAGCAGGCCTCAAATCTGAATTTGCTCTTCTCTGCTGCCCCCTTTTGATAGAAAAAAGGAAGAGCAGGTTTCCAGCTACAAGGGACTGCGGAGAGGGCAGTAAGGTGCTGCCAGTGTCTGTCTACTGGGAAAAGAGAGCACATCAGTCTTGGGCATGGCATTTGTCAATCATTCTGTGCAGTTTTTGAGGCTCCCGTTAGCTACTTGTGCTACATCTATGCCTGACCAGGTGTCCTTGGGCCCTGTAGTAAAGGGAATATAGACATTCATTTAAACACTCATGCACCCATCCATACGAATATTTATTGTGTGCTTACTATGTGCCTGGCACAATGCAAGGTTGACAAGGATTGAACAATGAATGAGGCGCTCTCATGGGAGAGCTGGAGACTTCTCCAGACTGTGTGACTGCATTCATTGCACCTGTGCCTGGCCTTCCTTTCGACTCTAGCATCCTTCCCTTCTAAATGTGGACCTCAAAGACTCAATGAAGCCTTTGACCAAGGCTGTTTTCTTCTTATTACATCCAACAACCATCATTTCAGCTTTCTAGATCCCCAATTCTATTTAGTATGGACATGTAGCTTTTTAGTAATAAATGGCCTCCTTAGGTTCATGTAACTTTTGTTGTCTCCAGAATTCTTAGTTTGTTGCTTAAACTGAGACTTAAGGCAGAATCTAACACTTGAAACTACCGTGGATGTGGGAGGGTATTCACACTGGGAAGAAATCTTAATGGAATTCTGAAGGTGTAAATGGGTTCTTCTCCTGAGCATAAGCCCTTCTGGGGCTCAGGAGAGTTTTTCTGATGCATAATCATTATTGAGTAAGCAAACTGGTCTATAGGAAGCCATTAATTATTATACAGTAGGATTATTAACTTCATGCTATATTTTATTATTAAAATTATTTTAAAAATTTGTCAACTCCAAATTACTTGTGCAGCTGAGCCTGATGTGGGCTCTGGACAATGCAGATGCAACTCTCACTTTGCCTCACCCCTGACTAAGGACTGACAAGGAAAGAGGCTTGTCCAAGGTCAAGGTGCAGGTCAGGAACAGGACAAAGATTAACATCATGACCTAGTAACTATAATTTTTTCTTTCTTTAGTTTCTCAGGCACTTTGTATTTTCTTCTCTACATGCTTAAACATTTAAACACCATAGCAAGCAATTTAAAGTGTGCTGATTTCACTTATATGTGGAACATAAAGAATAAAATATTTGAACAAAAAATAGAAATAAACTCATAGATATAGAGAACATTTTAATGGTTGCTAGATGGGAGAGGGGGTGGAGGGGTGGGTGAAAAAAAGAAAGGGATTAAGAAGTACAAACTAGTAGTTACAAGATAGTCATGCAGATGTAAGTATAGCATATAGAATATAGTCGACAATATTGTAATAGCTATGTAAGGTGCCAGGTGGGTACTAAACTTATCTCAGGGGGTAAAATCACTTTACAAATTATATAAATGTCTAACCGCTATGCTGTACACCTGAAACTAATGCAAAATAATACTGAATGTCAGTTGTAATAAAAAATAAGAAAAAAATGTATTGAATAGCCAAATTTACCATGGTCAGGGAAATAGATGATGAGTAGACACTTTTTGATGAATATTCTGAAGGGAATTGTATTTTAATCATCATCCTAATATGCATTACATACTTCCCTGCCTTGGTTAACTTAGGGTAGGAACCAGACAGAATATTTTCTGAATTATTCAGGGTGGTCAATGTATTGAGTGGTTGTACAATGATGTTCTGAAGAGCAACTGATGTGTGAAATACGAAGCCAACTTTGCGCCTTCACTCAATTGCTTCGAGCTGGTGACCCTCAAACATTTTTTGTTCAAGGACACCTTAAAAAAATTTGAAAACCTCTTGAAAACTTCTGTACCTCTTCACACATTTTAAAGCTGACATCTAAATGTTTTACCATGAATTTAAATAGTTGCAAAGTCTATATTTTCTAGAGTACTGTATAATGTATATGTTCTTTAAATATATTCATGAAAAGCAAGGGACTATAGATTCAGTCTGTGGATAACATCTGTCACACATCATGGTAGGCCTCAGTGTCACACCAAAGTTAAATAATACTTACTTTCCACCAGGAAATATTTAAACTATTTTTTTTTTAGCTGAGCCATCCTGCCACCTGTTGGCAGCTCAGCGGCAGCTCAGCTCAGGCCATGAATCGAACCGGTGACCCTGTTGCTCATAGCTCACACTCTTGAGTGAGTGCTTAACCAACTGAGCCACTTGGCAGGAACTTAAACTATTTTTTAAGTCCCAATAACCACATTAATGGACATCTTCTGTGACAGTCTTCTCATTTCTGAATTCTTGCTCTACATTAGACTGATGGTAGGTGGAAAGAAGGGAAGGGATTTGCCATGAGTTGGAACCTGAGACCTGAACTTTGCATGAGAAACAAACAGGGTCAACATCCATCTCATATTGGAAAAAATGTAAAAAAAAAGAATCAACTAGGGCCATCAAGTCCTAAATGCATATTACTCAGCAAAATAATCCAATACAAAAAGGCTACATTCTATATGACTCCAACTATATGGCATTTTGGATAAGGGTCCAAATATACCTGATGATGAAAAATTTTCCCCATCAGCTTTAGAAATACTGTATGGATTCCACATGAATAACTTATAGAGAGAACTGAGTGTGTCCCCCACTCCAACCCATCCCCACCTGGACACCCACAGGAAATCAGGGCTTGGAGTGCCCTGCCTCAGGGCTGTTGAGAAGCAGACTGCTGAGAAGGCAACAGTGACCTGACCCTGAGAAGAGCTGCCTCCTGGCTTTGGTTTTGTCAAGGTCCAGGCTGATGGAGAGGGATTGTGCTGGGTTATCCAATAGCTAGTAAGAAGGTGAGACTGTGCTTGGGGCTTATATTCGTTTCTGAGGGCAGCTGTAACAAGGTACCCCAAACAGGGTGGCATAAAACAACAGGAATGCATTCTCTCCTAGTTCTGGAGGCTGGAAGTCAAGGTGTCGGCATGCTCTCTGCAAAGGCTCCGGGGGACAACTCTTTCTTGACTCTTCTGGCGTCTGGCAGTTGCTGGCCATCCTCGGCATTCCTCGGCTTGTAGACACATCATGTCAGACTCTTCCTTCATTGTCACTTGGCGTCCTCTTTTTATATTCATATCCTCTCTGCTCTTCTTATGAGGATGCCAGTCATGTAGGATGACTCTGGTCCAACATCATCTTAACTAATTTTAACTAGTTACATCTGTCAAAACTCTATTTCCAAATAAGATCACACTCTGAGATTGCAGGAAGGCCGTACATTTTGAGGAGACCCTGTTCAATCCACTACAGGGCTGCAGAGCCAGAAGCAACACTCGCCAAGTGGGGCTTTGAGAATTGGGGGAGGAGACAGAGGGTTTTGTGGTGCCACAAGTGGTGAGGATCCCAAATGCGTCCCTCAGGGGGTCCCAGAGAGGTGCCAGGGCTTTGGTCACAGTGGTTACCTGGTACACTTAGAGGGGCTTGGGCACAAAGTGCCATGACTGCCACCTCAGCAAAGATCCCTGCGTCCAAGTGTGCCTCGAAGCAGCAAAATCACCCCACAGAGGGACCATGGGGCTTGTAAAGTAGGGGCCTCCACTGTAGATTAGTGACCAGAGGGTCCTTTTCAACACTGTGACCTCCATGTCATTTACCCAACCTAGGACAGAAAGAGCTCCCAAATGACTGAGCATGGCTTATCTAGTAGATTTATAGGAATTCAAGCAATGTGACATTTCTTACAGCCTATGATGTAGAATGAAATTCATAACTACTACACGTGAGGAATAGTTCCAGAATGTATTTGAATTTTTGTACAATCCATGGCTGATTACAACCCTTAAAATTGGTCATCATTGATTTTTTGACAAGGTCTTGACCCTTTTGGAGGATTGGTCAACAGGGCTGAGTGAGGACTTTTCATAAGTCACTGTGGATTTGGGGAAAACCAGTGAATTTTAAGATAAGATGCTAAAAACAAAACATAAACTATAAAGTGCTTCAAAACTCCTGAGCAGACATTAGGCTAGATGTCCAACAAAAATGCCAGAAAGAGAAGATAAAGAGTGCCTTGCTTGAGTTTATTGAAGAGCTTTATCTTGCTGCATACTGCAGGAGAACATCACGAAAGGGAAGGCCACAGATGGAGATCTTTAAGGCCTATAGCTCAGATTCCAAACTTCTTTTAAAAATTAACATTTTTCAGGAATACAAGAGCAGCTCCAGTGTCCTCCAGCTTGGCCATGCCATCTGAGTAACAAGCTATGCTGTTGGGACGGGTGGTGGAAGCAGCCTGTGGTACAAATCAGAAAATAAGTGACTGTAGGTCCCAGGCTGAGGGAAGTGGGACTATGAAGTAGATGGTGCCACAGTCACAGATATCCAAGGCCAGAGATGATATCAACGGATGAAATGTCCCAGGCATATTATTAATTTGCTAGGGCCGCTGTAACAAAGTACCATAAACTGAGTGGCTTAAACGACAGAATTTACTTCGTTGGTTCTGGAGTCCAGAAGTCCAAGATCAAGATATCAGCCAGGCCATGCCACCTCTGAAGTGCTAGAGGAGGCTCTGTTCAAACCTTCCTGCCAGCTTCTGGTAGTCCCTTGGCTTACGGCAGCATCATTCCAATCTTCACATGGTATTCTCTCTGTATGTGTCTGTGTCCAAACGTTTTCTTTTCATAACAGCACCAGTTGTACTGGATTAGGGGCCCACCCAACTCCAGTGCTGGATACTGAGGCACAGAGAGTACCCTCTGGTCTGGGACCCCATCAAAGAGACACGGCTCTTACTCTTCTTAACTAATCACATCTGTGAAGACTATTTCCAATAAGGTCACATTCTGAGGTTCTGGGGTTTGGGACTTCAATATATTAATTTTGGGGGTGGGCACAGTAGGGACTCTGCTCAGAGCAACCTTTCTTCTGACATTCTCCAAATGTCTAAGAGATTTAGAAGAGAATTTAGAGTCCATTGAAAACCAGAGGACAACTGCAGGGCAATTCCCTAAATACCCACCTTAAGGAGGTCTAAAAGGCTTGGGTCTCTACACTAAGGGTCTTTATACTTTATACTTGGGTCTTTATACTAAGATTAGAGTCTTGGTACAAAAGGAGCTGGCCCAGGATATTTAGACACTTGTAGCTTGGAACTTGCTCCTTTAAAACAGGCATGGGCACATGCAAAGCTGAGTGCCTCAGCCTGCTGCATACTGGCCCTCGCTGGATTCTGTGTAAACCCCCTCCCCCATGCCAATTTGTCTCTTATCCACTGAAGCAGGTGAAGAAAAGGGGAAGGTGAGGGGCCTGAGAGCTCTTGCTTACTTCACTGAGTACCAGAGTAAGGCATGGATGGGTTGACTTCAGTGGCTTTTATGCTACCTCTGTGATAGATGGGAATGTACCACAGCAACGCAAAGCTTTGGTGCCCTCTGGCAGGCTTTGGGAGATTGGTGTGGGCACCCTTCCACAGGACACTCAGAACTGGATACTGAGGCACAGAGAGTACCCTCTGGTCTGGGACCCCATCAAAGAGACACGGCTCTTACTCGGTCCTTGAAGGAGTGGCCCTGAACACAAGTGAAGTGATTGCAACATGGAGGAGACCCCAGTGGCTCCAGTGAAGACAGGGAAGCCTGCCTCGGGTCATGGTAGGAAGATTCAGAGTAAGCCACTGAGGGTTCAGGGAAGCCAGAGGCCTGTGTTTTCTTTTCTTATGCTAGACTGCACCCAGGAATGAAAGTCGGGTGTGTTCACGTGATCAGTGATCCCGTAGTATCAGCGAGGGGGCAGGGAGTGGAGACACTGCATACAGTCAGAGATTAGGCTGAGCTGGCTCCTTTAGTTTTTCCTTTTACTCCACACTATGGAAGTCCTGAAAACGAAGGAAAAATAGTGAGAATGAAGACAGCATGATTCCCTAACCCTAACTCGGAACCAGATCTATTTTTGTCAAAAATTGACTCTCTACCTCGCCAGCTGTCTTTAAGCCAAACACTGCTTCCCCAAACTTGAGATTTACTCTAAGCTTCATCAGGTTAAGAAAATTCCAAGCCTGGGCTGCATAGTGAGTTGGGGAGTTGCACACCTGCTATGGACCCCTGTCTAGGAGAACCAGAACATCTGGGGAAGATCCCTCTCTAACTGATAAGCTGCTTCAGGTGGGGGAACTGACATCCTGGGAAACGTAGGCCTGGTTCTTTTGGAGGGACCACTGGGTGGGGGATAGTTTTCTGTTCAGAGACTTCAAAATTGTGCGGGGAAGCCGGAAGGAGAGAAGAATGCTGCAAGATCGTTCTTTGAAAATATCAGTTTGTATTTCAATCTTGCTGCTAGGGTGCTTTTACCTCCCCCACGCCAGGAGATAGCCAGGCCATTGTGTTCCCAGCCGCCCTCCTGCTTTTGTGTGGCACTGCAGGAAGCAGCGGTTGCCAGGCACCCGGAGGACAGCCCTCCTCCTGGCTTTTGTTTTGCCTCGGCCGGGGCTCATTGAGGGGAATTAAGCCGCCTGAGAGGAAGAATAAGTGGAGCGAGTGCTCTGGATTGAAAAGACCCAAGAAACTGTAGGGGAGGAAGAGTTTAGGGAGCCTCCAACCAGAAATCGAAGGGAATTGGGGGGGGGG
>NW_017731950.1:280516-306678 GCF_001890085.2 Hipposideros armiger
CACATTCCCACTATCTTGAACATTTTGGGCAAGGCTGGCAGACTCTCAGAGGAATGGATTCTAAGTTTACCCACAGAGCTTGCTCCTCGGCTCTCCACCCAGTCCTTGTGGAAATCAGAAAGAAGTGTCCCACGCTATTCCTCTCACAGGGGTTGAGGAACAGAGCGCAGAATGGATTTCACTTCCTGCTGGCCCCTTCACTTACACACACCTGCAGTCCTCCTTTCTCTTCCCAGTTCATCATAGTTATTATTAATGCTTCTATTGGATTATTCCACATGCCTCCAATTCTCACTTATAATACCTCCCAACTTTTAAAACTAAACTTATTTTTACATTCTCAACACTTATAATATTTATGTTTTTAGTGTCTCCAGCTCTAATTAATTTATTCATGCTTTGTCTATAGATTGTTTTTGAACACTGGTACACACCATACAGTATTAACCACAGGATGATTCTGAATATATTATTCACTATAGAACTAAATGAAGTAATGTGAGGTGATGCAAAAAGAAAGAAATGTACTCATGGGTTCACTAAAAGCTGTAACACCAGAAGGAAAAATATGTCGAAATGTTAAAATCAAATTATTTATTTTCTTATACTATGTCAATTGCTTCAAATTATACCACATTTTTAAAAATTTTATTTATTTTTTAAAAAAGATTTTATCAGGGAATTGGGGGAGGAGAACAGCCCTGGGGAATCGGGGAAGGGGAACAGACAAATTGCTGTCCTTTTGTTCTTCAGTCTAGTTGTGGAGGACACTACTTCACTGGCCTGTGTTGATATTATGATCATTCTGCTCTTCCCGGCTGAGGCAGTCGCTCGCAGGCCATTGGAGGGCAGCTCACAGTGACTCATGGTGACTCACAGCAGCCCACTGCAACCCCCCTGCAGCCTACGCCGTTGCTGGCGACTCACGGCAGCCCAGCTCCAAGTGGAGCTGTTGTTCATAGTCTTAGCTGTAGAAGGTGCAGCTTACTGGCACATGTGGGAATGGAACCAGCAGCCCTGTTGTTCAAAGCTTGCTCTCTTACCAACTGAGCCACGTGGCCGGCCTGTACCACATTTTAGATTGCTTCGTAGTTGAACCTTGACTTTCTTATAGATGTTTGTTATTTCTTTTAATTTCTAATTGTTTTTGTATTTTCCTAAAAGAAGCATATGCCTTTACCTTTTCACTAAGGCCGTCTATTTTCTTAATGATTTTTGTTAAGGTGAATCCACTGACCTTTGACATTGTGTTTTAATTTGAGCAGGTTGCTTTCCAGGTCCACTGCATAAACTTCATTGTGGTTTAGTCTCTCTTGACCTCATTCTTCTTCCTTGAATTCATTTTAAGTTTTCTTAAAATATATCCTCAATATTGTTTTTCAGAAGGAGAAATAGTAGAAAATTTTCTGAGCTATGCATACCTGAAAATACCTTTATTTTTCTTTCATGTTGGAGTAATGGTGTCGGTTGGTATATAATGAGTTTAAAATAACCTTTTTTAGAACTTTGAAGTCACCCAGGAATAGGATGGTCACCTAATTACCACCTAAACTGTGGTATTCTTCCCCCACTCTCAAGATCCGGTATTCTGAAATTTTTATCTTGGTTTGAATCTTTCTTCTCCTCACTTATTACTCACTCTCATTAGTTTTCAATTTGAGCTGATAAATTTTTCTTTATGTTTTAGAAATATTCTTGTATTATTTCATTTATTATTTCCTTCTTTTTATTTTCTCTAGTATCTATTTCTGGAACCCCCATTGACCAGATTTTGGGTTGATCTCTCATGTATCAGTTATCTGTTGTTGCATAACAAATTACTACAAACTCAGCAGATTAAAACAAAACACATTTACTACTTATGCTTTTCATGGGTCAGGAATCTGGTCATACATAGTTCAGTTGAGTCCTCTGCCCAGAGTCTCAAAAGACTGCAACCAAGGTGTCCATTTGTATGCATTCTCACTGAAGGTTGACTAGGAAAGGGTTTGCTTTGAAGCTTGCAGAATTCATTTCCTTGCAGCTATAAAACTGTGGGTCTCTGCTTTATTGAGTATTGTTGGCTGGAAACCACCCTCAGCTCCTTAAGGGCACTCTCAGATACTTGTCACATGGGTCCCCCAACATGGCTGTTCTCTTCAAAGCCAGTTGGGGAAAGAGAATCCCTAGCACTAGTCTCGTATCAAGAAAGGGTCTTGTAAATCACAAAAGTGACATTCTATCGCCTTCACCATCGTCAGTTTAGTAGAAAAAATCATAGATCCAGCCCACACTCAGGGGGAGGGGATCATACCAGAGAATGAACACCAAGAAGTAGGGATCGTGGAAGAGTTACCTAGTGTGTATCTGCTGCATGCCAGACCTCTTAATCACGCCCCACTCCTCTTCCATGTTTTCATTTTAACATAATTTTCCTTTAATATGTGTACTGGAAGTTTTCCTCTTCTTTATTTGCCTGTTCTTCCTGAGAACAAGAGGTCAATGAAGTAGGAGAAAAATCACAATAATGTGATGCCCTGGATGTGTGGTGAAGAATATGTTTCCAAGTGGAGAGAGTGGTCAACAATGTTAAAACTGGTTTTTTTTAATTAATTTATTTTTTTATTAGTTTCAGGTGTACGAAGCAACATATTGCTTAGACATTTAAACTCCTCATAAAGTGATAACTCACCCTCAAGCTACTAGCACTCTGACAGCTTATATAGCTGTTACGATACCATCAACTATTTTCCCTATGTTGTACTCCACATCCCGTAACTATGTATACCTATATATTTAGTTATAGTTGACATTCAATAACATTCTACTTCAGCTCCTCAGGTGTACAGCACATTGGTCAGGCATTTACACAGCCTATGGTGTGATCCCCTTGATAAGTCCAGTGTAAATCTGTCATCTTACATGATCTTTACAACATTGTTGATTATATTCCCCATACTGTGTTAACTATTAATTTGTATTTCTTAATGCCCTCACCTTTTTCACCCAGCTCCCAACCCCATTCCCATCTATCACCCTGATAGAGCTAATACTTATCTGGCACCATACCTGGTTATTACAATATTATTGACTATATTTCTTATGCTATACCCTGCATCCCCATGACCACTGTATAACAATTGGTACTTCTTAATCCCTTTCCCTTTCACCCATCCTTAACCCTCCTCTTATCTTAAAGAAGCCCCTCTAAGGTTTCTGGTTTGTTGGTGATGAACTCCTTCAGTTTTTTTGTCTGGGAAGCTCCTTATCTGTCCTTCAATTCTAAATGATAGCTTTGCTGGGTAGAGTAATCTTGGTTATGTATCATTGCTTTTCATCACTTGGAATATTTCCTGCCACTCCCTTCTTGCCTGCAAAATTTCTGTTGATAAATCAGCTGACAGTCTTATGAGGATTCCCTTGTAGGTAGTTAACTGATTTTCTCTTGCTGCTTTTAAGATTCTCTCTTTGTATTTAACCTTCGACATTTTAATTATGATGTGTCTTGGTGTTTGCCTCTTTGGATTTGTCTTGTTTGGGACTCTCTGCACTTCCTGGGCTTGTATATCCATTTCCTTCACCAGGTTAGAGAAGTTTTCTGTCATTGTTTCTTCAAATACGTTTTCAATTCCTTGCTATCTTTCTTCTCCTTCTGGTAGCCCTGTAATGCGAATGTTGGTACTCTTGTTATTGTCCTGGAGGCCCCTTAAACTCTCCTCAATTTTTTGGATTCTTTTTTCTTTTTGCTGTTCTGGTTAGGTGTTTATTGCTACCTTATCTTCTATATCGATGGCTTGATCTTCTGTTTTATCTCATCTACTGTTGATTCCATGTAATATGTTCTTCCGTTTCCATTATTATATCCTTTATTTCTGACTAGTTCTTTTTTATGGTTTTCATCTCCATTTTAATGCTTCCTATCTCTCTGTTGAGATCACTGAGCATTCTTTTTTTTTTTAAGATTTTTATTGGGGAATTGGGGGGTTGGGAACAGTGTTGGGGAATTGGGGGAAGGGGAACAGACAAGTTGCTGTCGTTTTTTGTTCTTCAGTCTAGTTGTGGAGGACGTTGCTTCACTGGCCCAAGTTGGCACCATCATTGCGCTCTTCCCGGGCGAGGCAGATCAGTCGCCGGCTTCTGGACAGCCGCTCACTGTGGCTGCTGGCTGCTCACTGTGGCTGCTGGCCACTCACGCTGGCTGCTCGCTACACACGGTAGCCCATGGCAACCCACTGCCACAGGGACTGCAGCCTACGCCGTCGCCCGCGACTCATGGCAGCCCAGCTCCAGGTTGAGCTGCCATTCAGCATCTTAGCTGTAGAGGGCAGTGTCACTGGCCCTCATATGTGGGATCCGAACTGGGGCCTTCTGGCATCCCAAGCGAGTTCTTAACCATCGCGCCACTCGGCCAGCCCTCACTGAGCATTCTTATAACCAGTGTTTGGAACTTTGCATCTGATAGATGACTTATCTCCGTTTCTCTTAGTTCTTTTTCTAGAGCTTTGTTCTGTTCTCTTATTTGGGACATGTTTCTTTGTCTCCCTATTTTGGCTGCCTCCCTGTGTTTGTTTCTATGTATTAGGTAGGGCTACTATGTCTTCCAGTCTAGTAGAGTGGCCTTATGTAGTAGGTGTGCTGTGGGGTTCAGTGGCTCAGTCTTTCTGGTCATCTGAGCCACGTGCTCCAGGTGTGTCCCTTGTGTGGTTGTATGTGCCCTCCTCTTGTAGTTGAGCCTTGGTTGATAAGTGCACATCAATGGGAGGGACTGACCCTTGGCCTCACTGGTTGTGAGGACAGGCCTTGACTACAGTGGAAGAATTGTTGTGCAGGGGCTGATCCTACAGATCCAGACTCACTAACTCATAGTTTGCACTGGTTTTCACAACTAAAAATTGTGGGGACCTCTCTCTCCAGCACTGAGGCCCTGGGCTAGGGTGGGGCTGGGATCTCTTGCTCCTCTAGGGGATGGGTTGGGGGGACCCCCACTGTCAAAATAGCCCTGCCAATATTTAGTGTAGGTGTGGGATAGCCTGTTTCACGTCTCTAACCTTCCTATGAGTCTGGAGGTGGCTTCTGCAAGTCCTTGGTTGAAAGGCTTCAGTTCAAGTTGATTTTAGGTGATTCTCAATAATGGTTGTTTTGTAAGTTAGTTGTAATTTTGATCTGGTTGTGAGAGAAGGTAAACACAGTGTTTACCTACTGTGCCATCTTTGTTGTCCCAAAATTGTTTTATTTGTTGATGACTCAAAAAAGATGAGGAGTGATAATCCCCCTCCCCTCATTGTACTTAGCAGCATGGGAACATTGTGACCTTGGCAGGAACCATTTTGGTGGAATGATGAGGACAGAAGCCATTTGGAGTGGGTTCAAAAGAGAATGAAAAGAGACAAACCAGTAAGAAATTATAGATAATGCTACGGAGGAGTGGGTTTTATAATAATTATTTTTTCTAGTTTTATTGAGAAATAATTGACATAGTGGAGAAGTTTTTCTATTAAGAGAAACAGTGAATCAGGCAGGAGTTGGAGGAAGGGTTGACCTTGATGGGTGGGGAGAGAGGGGGAGAGAGAAAGAGAGAGAGAGAGAGAGAGAGAGAGAGAGAGAGAGAGAGAGAGAGAGAGAGAGAGAGAGAAGAGGGCTTCCAGTTTTCAGAGTGGTCAATTAAGACAACCTGCAGTTATATAACAACCCACACCATTACTCCCAACATGAAAGCAAAATAAAGGCATTTTCAGACATGCAAACCTCAGAAAAATTTCTATTATTTACCCTCTGGGGGGAAAAAAATACTGAGGACCTACTTCAACAAAACTTAAAATGAATCAGAGGAAGAAACAAGTATCAGGCCAAGATTGCTTATGGTCAGTAAGCCGAGAATGATGGAGTTATGCGGGATGACTTGCTGGGAGTGGACAGTACACCACTATACCACATACATTGTTCAGAAACCAACTGTTAACCTGAAAACAAAATACACTCTAATGAGGGAGAAAGAAGCATTTTTTAAAAAGCTGATTCTGACAGATTTGGGCTCTTTTCAAAAGAAATGCCACATCCATGTCTGGTTCTTGCCTGTAGTCTTTGAATTGTCAGTAAAGTTTGGTGCTGGATGAGATCTATTATTCAAGGGAGTCTGCTTTGACAATTCAGCTGTTCTATTCTGAAGGCAGGTTAGGTAGGCAGATGTTATTGAGTGAATGTGATGAATATACTTTTCTCTATTTTTTTTTTAAATTCTCTTGGGTTCCCTGGACAAACTTTGATTTCTCCATAATTAGTCATTCTGTTTATTTTTCTTGGTCCTTCTCTTTAGATGACTAATTTTGGGAAATCACTCTTGGTTACCTGGCAACAAGCTAGCTGAGACTGATGGTTCATGCCTCTCAGGGTCCGAGCCTGAAATTTCTTATGTAATTAAGTGCTTCACCTGCCTCCACTGGGAGGGCTGCTACCCAAGTTCAACTTCTCACAGTAGAAAGCACCCTCAAATTTTCTAGATGTGGACAGCTGGCATTTCTTAGGAGGTTCCTAAATAACTGGCACCCAAGCTCAGACTTCTTAGTACTGCTAGCCAAAATGTTTATTTTTCACATCCAAGACCACAGTCATGCACATTTTATACAAATAAAGAGCCACAGGAATCAGAACCTCCCTGCTGGAGCCCATCCCCACTGTGCGTTTCATTGCTTCTCAGAGCAAGCATGCCTCTCTACAGGATGTGAGAGACTTTCTCCTTGTAGAGCTTCTGGTGTTTGCTCAGATCTGTTGGGTGATGGTCCGGTGATCCTTGGTTGTCCTTTCCTGTTTCATGAAGGCATAGATAAATAGAAGTGGTTGGCATGGCTTCCAAAGCCACTGCATTGGTCTGTTGTCCCAACAAGGATCTTCCTGAAACCAGCATGCTGTCAGGAAAAAAGTGTGTGTGTGTGTGTGTGTGTGTGTGTGTGTGTGTGTGTGTGAATGACAGGGTTTACTGTTGGGTGGAAGCGTTGCAAGGAGCACATGTGATAGTTATGAACTTGATCTATGGTTCTTACATGTGAGAAAGATTGTATTACTTATTCTAAATTAAATACATCAGTCATGTTTGGAGGTGTCATTAAGAATCTGAAGACTCACATGGGGCCCCCAAAGATAGAAAAAGCTTCTAGTCTTTACTACGTCATTGCCATGGTTGAGACACCCATCTGCCATATTCCCACTGCTAAGAACTGTGCTTAGCACATCATGGGAAGTTAATTAAAGTTTGTTGAATAAGTAAATAATGCTTGAATCGTTATTCAAAGTGGACAGGAGGATCTGTTACCTTCCTCTCCAAAGCCATGATTCTTAATTGTTGATTTCTGAAGGGGTCAATACACAGCACCCCCTTTTCTCCCCTGCTTGAGATCAAGACCAACTGAGAGATGGATATAGGAATGGTGCATATGAAACTCCAAATTCCACTTGAGAGATTGGCTAAGTGTTTTGCTAACACTAAATTCTTGAGCTAGACTGGTTCACTCACCCAGCCCAGGCTGCTCTGGGCAACTATAGTCCTCTTTCACTGAGGCAGAGCCTGGAAAAAGAACAGCACAGTGGAACAGAGAAAACTGGAGGAGACCTGGGATATGTAGGCCTGGCTTTGTCTCCCAGCTGATTCATTAGAGTAGTTGCTTCTCCTCCCCTGGGAGGACTGAGAGTTAGGCGGGGAGAGAATCAGGTATTTTACTCCTATGGAGGTCTCTCCACATGGGAGGAAACATCAAGAAAGAGATTAAGTGCATTCCCCTGGACATCAGTTTTCAATTCCTTTAACAGTCATGAGTCACCTCATAAGGAATGTCTCCTTTTGGGGCACAAGTGCCCACCCATCATGAACTCTAAACTACCCATTCCTCTTCAGGCTCTGGAACTAACACTCCCTGTGATCAGCCTGGCTCCTTCACTCTTAGCAGGCTATGCTCCCAGAAGAAAGAGTTGGTGATGGGACAGGGGAGGGCTTATCCCGAGTGCCTTCCATTTGCTATTCTGCAATAACAATAGACATAGAACACACAGTCAGAATCTAGTTTCTTAGGGAGTGAAAGGGGGAAAAATAACTCTCATTCATCAGGTTTGCTACAGAATAAAGAATAAAATGCACATAACTATTCCAAAAGTTATCCTGCTCACCTCATTGAAATAAATAGCATTTGTAATTTAAATAATAGGCATTTTGGGTTGATGGGCTCAAAATTCAGCATTGATAAAGGAGAAGAAAGATTACATAAAGTTTAATACTTCCTTCCCCTCATGCATCATTGAAGATTTATCATTGGAGCTCAGTAATTCTATGTTGACAGAAAGAAGTCTGTTTTGGAAAGATGGGACTCTGGCCAATTATAAAATAGTCAATTCTTAATGTTACTCTTCAGAGTAGGTACAGGCAGCCGCCTGCTGTAAGATATGCCTGATTCAATATGACTTTCAAAACAGCTCTGCTTTGAAAGGAAGAATCAAAAGACCGGGATTAAAACATAACTATAAATAAACCATGGACAGGCTTTCTCCCTGGACATGGATGAAGAAACAGGTCACCCAGATATCATTTGCCACAATCTTGTGAATGCAAAGGGGAGCCAGATTTTCGCAGAATAATGAGAGAAGACACGCTGGGTTCTTAATGACATCTTTGAACTTGCAAGTGAAACTAATCCTATCCTACCTCTGAAATTTTGAGTTATAGAAGCCTATAAAACATCTCTTATTTGAGCCAATAAGTAGATAGAAAAATTTTTAAAAGAAGTGGTAACACCTTCAGCTATTTTTCGCCATGAATCTGGCTTTTAAAATGAGTTCCTGTCACTAGGTAGTCTTTGAAGAAATACAGCACGTGGCCATTGCGTTTTGATAACAGAGAATGAAAGAACAAAAGGAGGAAGGAGGAGGAAAAGGAAGAGGTAGAAAAGGCGAGAAAGAAAAGCAGAAAGTTATTTTTAAAACCAACCTCTGGACCTGCACATTTTTACCAGACTAAAGCAAAATGAGAAAAATAAAAACCATCCAGAGAGTTTTTCATGAAGGTAAAACACTCAGTTTAAAGGACTTTTCTTTATTCTGAGATTATGTTCTTCCAGCTAAGTCCTTCACAAAACATGAATGGCGGTGATAATAGATAATAGCTGAACTAAATTCTCCATTTGAACTAAAAATTGGGCAGCGTTATTCTGGTCCACCTTATTTTTTTATAAAAAGAAGAAGTTTCCTGGTCCAAAAATTAAGAACCATTTCACTAGAGCAAGAGTCGAAGGCCAAGGGCACATGAGCTCCACAGACTCTCATGTTGAGATTGTGTAGGAGGGGGCTCAGTCTGAAAGGCGAAGAAATGAGAACACAGGAAAGCTGAGGCCAAAGGATGGCGAGGCCGATGGAAAGAGCAGAAAGGAGCTGGTAAAAGTGAGAATTCAGGAGCCTTTCCACACCTTTCCTTTATGTGATCTTTGACCATTTAAATGAAATACGTACGTTTCATAGTGCCTAATGCAGCGAGTACTATATAAGTGTTTTCTGTTATAGGATTAGTATAATTAATCCATACTCATGTAAAGGAAGAAGAAGAAACTAATATTTAATATTTGATATCTGGCATCCACTTTCTCATTAGACCCTCACAAACTACCGTTTTATCTCCACTTTATAGATAAGGAACCTGGGTGTCTGAAAAATTATCTACGTCCACAGAGCCTACAAAGGATGAAAACCTAATTTGCACCAAGGACGTGTTATTTCAGCTACATCACACTGCTCAGAATCATCTTAAATGCTGAGGATATCCAAAACATGAAGCACAAAAGTGCTTATGTTAACATTTAGATTGTGTTATGATTTTAAGACTTTTACTGCAGCATATTAACCATCCCTCTTGTAATTAATTGAGACCAATGGTAAAATGAGTCTATCCATTCTGGGATCCCACACCTAACGCTGATAAAATATTTAAGGATTGTCCAGAAGGGAAGGGGGTGATTAAAGTTAGGATTTTCAGAATCTTGCTTGTATTTTGGAATTTAAATTTATTAGCCATAGAAGTATATAGCAGAAGATTATAAAGCAGTTTGGCTTCTCAAAACTCTTTTTAAAAATTTCCTTATTGGGATGGGGAAGAGGGAATAGAAAAAGGGGGCGGGATTCAATAGACAAGCCATGATTCTCTATTCACTAAAGTGGTACCAGGTCTTTAGTCAGTAATAATGTGAAAGGAATACAACATAAGTGAAGAAGCCTGAGAATTGATTTTTAGATTTTAATGAAGTTCTTCCTAGTTATACCTTGTAAGGGAATATTAATACTAAGCACAACTCAACAAAACAATAACTTTACTCTAGAAACTGTCTGGTTTATGAACGTTCTTTAATCCTGAACTTTGCCATTGTTCCATGTTGATAAAACTCATGCTCAAAACTGAGAATTTCTGTCAAAAATTATGTATTTTCTTGCAGTCTGTTGCTGAAACATGATGAAGCAGCAGATGCAGTGCTTAGTAAGGAGATAAAACTCATTCCCCCATCCCGATTTAGAATAGATTTATATATCCTTCGGCTACTGATAAATCTGGAGCTTTGTACAGTTTTTATTTAAGTTCCTCAACAATGACCAAACCCAGTCTAGCCCTTCATCCTCGCTGAAACACATGAAAGGAATAATTCTCACCATCACAGTAATTCAGAACTTCTTTAATGAAACAAAAATATTTGGACCTTTTGAAAGCTCCATATATTCAAGGGACATGTAAGCACAGCTCTCTGCCCTTCACTCTCTATGGAATGCAATCAGCCTTCTCTTTTTATAAAACAGAGGAATTACTTCATATATTTTGAAATTACGCATCCTAGTTAGTCTTTCTACTGGCAATTCTTAAACTAGGGTAAAGTTGGCTTTTTTTTTTTGGAACAGAAAATAACTTCACACTGCTCAAAAAGAGTCATATAAGGACTAAATTTATTTAAGAAGTCTTAAATAAGTTCAAATATAGAAATAGGGACGGTGTTCTCTGGAAAACCTACCCATCAGCAGCATTTTGGCCATAGTAAAAATCTGGAAATCACCAGTTAATGTTTTGTGACCTAATTCCATCTGCCCTTGATCAAAATGGTAGACTGAGAATGAGACAAGCAGCCCCTGGTTGCAGGGAGCTGGCCTGGAACTATAAATTAGGTCTTGGATTTGTTAGCACTCACAGCTGGCAATCACAGCTAAGTTTTGTCCTTTTCTGTTGAACAAGAACAGTTTCCCAGAACATTCACACCAGACAAGGCCATCTGTGACTGTGATGGATCAGGACAAAAACAAGTCCACTTTGTATTCATGCCTGAGAACAGACAAAAACATCGACGCTCTTCAAACCATGAAAATGACTAAATATCCCACTAGCCTGGCTAGGAGAAGCGACTGTCTGCTTCTTTAGCCTCGCCCTAGCCTCTTTCTAGATAAGGTTCACTTAGATACCTGTTAGGGATTGAATTGTGCGTCCCCCATTCATAAATTGAAGCCCTAGCCCCCAAACCACAGAGTGTGACCTTGATTGGAAATGGCTTATTGGAAATAGTTAAATTGAGATAAGGTGACACTGAAGTAGGGTGGGCCCCTAATCCAATCTGACTGGTGTCCTTATAGAGAGGAGAAATTTGGACACAGACACAACTACACAGGGAGAACACCATGTGAAGATTAGTATCACGCTACCACAAGCCAAGGAACTATCTGGAAGCCGAGAGAGGTCTGAACAGAGACTTCCTGATACCTTCAGAGGGAGCATGGCCCTGCGGACACCGTGAATTTGAACTTCTAGCCTCCGGAACTGTGAGATGGTAAATTTAAGATACCCAGTGTGTGCTACATTGTTATGGCAGCCCTAAGAAACTAATAAATACCAATTATGGAATAACCCTTTTTTCAGACAGCATCAAATCCAGAGCAAAACTTTACTTCCTAGAACTCTCCTCAGAATCACCTAACCAGCCCAAGTCCTATAGGCCTTTTCTCACATTCCCTTGCCTCAGTCCCCCATGCTATGTTTTATCCTCGCTGCAACAAATCAATAAAACCAACCTTGTTTAACTGTAAATGTGTTCCTGGAGGCCTTTGGCTGAAGGGCATTGATACAACTAAGGAAACTTTTTTTCAATAGTGTGTATAATTATTGCTTATAACTGCTTGAGTTTTTTGCAGGGAACACTTAAATTCATGTCATGAATGTCTAATCTTGACCACCTTCTGTACATTATAAAGACACATCCACATCACTGGTAGGACTTTATCTATTATCAAGTCTGCTCTTTATTTCTTCAAATGTGAATTTTTAATTATTTCTACATTTTTAAAGCTCATTTAAAATGTTTTTCTATCTTTCTACTTTTATTGTCTTAACATACTTTTTCTAATGGTCTTATTTAATATAGGCTATGTCATTTTGAATCATTAAAAATTTCAAAGAGTTTTCTCAATTTTTTTCTGGGTTCTGTAATAAACCGTCTTTAGAGGTTCTCTCTCTCTTTTATTTTGAGTTTTCAGTATCATGAGTCTTTTCTCTTGTTTTGTAATACATTTTCAAAATCTTTGTAATTTTTCTTTGTGTATATAGTAGAATAGATTATTGCTAAAAAATATTCACCTCTATGGAGAAATACACTCCATAGAGTCCAGCCTAGACCAGCCAATCCCTAGCTGACCCACAGATCCATGAAAATATTTTTGCTGTACATCACTAAGGTTTTGTGGTTGTTTATTATGCATTAGTAGAGAAGGAATATACCATGCTTTCTCATTTATTTGCTTGCATATTCACAGTCCTTTGATGGGCTAACTATCAAGATCCAGAATTTGCCAAGTTGGATGGATGGATGCCCTTGATTTCACTTTCTGACAATTGGGTGCTGGCCATATTTTATTTTTAGATCTAGAACTGTTTAATAGGTAAGTATACTTGGCTCTTAACCCAAATTATAGCAGCTAACAAATCACATCATCTAACTTTGTTCTGTGGAACCCATGGAATTTTTTCTATCCCCTCTCAGTTTTCTGACATTGAACACAAAGAGAATATGAAAAATGATTCTCTCCAGAACTGGCACTCTCTGTATATAGCACTTTAGTTACGGAAATTACTTATCCCCAGATTCAATGCATTCCCTTCTTCTTGTCCAGTTATCTTCCTCTAGTTGCCGTCCCTAAATGGACATAAGAAGAAAGGCTCATAGAAACGGTGGATAAAGGTGGGAAGAGCAATGTGGCAGTCTAACAAAGCAATAGCCGCAGAGGACAAGGAGAGTGGTCTGCTTTTCTGTCTAGGCCTTACATTTCTGGGCCAGGGTTAAATGGTTTGGAAGATATTAGGGTTGTTCAGTTTCCTGTCACAGCACAGGCTAGGCATTTCAAACCAGGTTATCCATTGGAGTTAAGATACATGTCTCTTAGAATCTTAATTTTCAGTGTTGTATGCTTTCATAGACTTCTTTTTTCCCCATAAAATTCTCTTTTCTTAAGAATTTTAATAAGCAGCAGAGAGAGGATGGGTCCAAAACTCCTCAGCAGATGGAATTTTAAATTAGGGAATAAATATGAATGCAATCATATAATCAGAGTATATGTTCCTTATGGGCAGAGACTAATTTTACATCTCTTAACTCATTTATAGCATAGGGTTGGCACATGGTATTTGTTCAATACATTTTCTTTGGTGGATAAAACCAGGTTGATCTAAACTATATATAATTCCTAATTATCCAGTTAGAATTTCTTGACAACTGTAAAAGAAATTTCATACCCATTTCCAAGGTTAAAATATCCTGCAGCTCAGATACTAAGCCAACTCACTGTTTACTTGATATAAATTAGTATCAATCTCATAAATTTATAGTGAATATTTAAAGAATATTAGTTACAGCAATTAGTATAATGTTACTATAACAACAAATGTGTTTTACAATTAATTTAAATTTTAGCTTTTATTATATGCCACTCAGAATATAAGTTCCTTAATGGTAGGGCTTTAATAGTTTTCTTCAACGCTGTAGCATTAGCATGTTAGTGGTTAATATACATTTATTGAATGAATGAATGAATGAATGAATGAGCAAATTAAGCCACACCCAGAACTAAGTTGTCTGCCATCCACTGTGGAAGATCAATCACTGGTTCCTATGATCTGTATTAGAAATTGACAAGTCGCTATATAAGTTTATCATTTGGTGATACCAACACAGGTAATGAAAACCCCAGCTCAATTAACCTCAAAATAGGTACAATCAGCTAAAAAGAAATTACTCCTAAGTAAAATAAGATATCTCTTGTCTAAAATTGATTAAAATTATTATGACAGGCATTAACAGCAGGTAATTCCATACAAATTAATACTTGATCTCTCTAACAAAGCTTCTTAGAGAAGTTTCCTTTAAGTTTGGTGCAGCAACTCCCTGAAATATTCAACATTTATGGCAATGTTGAGGTGGGTTCATTACAAAACTGATTTTAGCTACTATTAGTGGAAAACAGGTTGAACAGTGAAACCAAGTACCTTGGGGACATTAGCAAATAAATACTTTAAAAAATATTTACATTACATAAAACAAATGATTTAAGGAATTTTTTATAAATGATTTTATTTATCTTGTTTTGTGGTGCTTCACCTCAGTGAATTTGCAATATAATGAAGAGTTTAAAATTTAATTACCGTCTAACTTTTCAATCTTATGATTTTACACGTCTTATGTCTTGGGGACAAATGTGTTTTGCTTTTCTTTTCAAGTAAGTAAGATAAAAAATAATGTTTTAAGTTTTTGAAATGACGTATAAAGGTACTTTATTTTTATGTTCATGCATGCACTATTTCTATCTCAACAAGTGAGTACAACCAAAATGTTATATCAGGAATCTTGTGAATTTAAGGTTTCTAGAATTTTCCTTCTGTTCAATTTCAAATTTCGTGTTTGAAGATGAGAGAGAAATCATAAAATAATAAAGCAACAGTGTCACTACATCAACAAAAGCAACAATTCTCTGAAAAAAGCTGCTTGTTTCAGTGCCAGAATTTTCTATAAGGATCATTTGTAGTATCCTGCTCAGGTTTTTCCCAGCCAACATTGCCATCTATCGGTAATGTTACTACAGTATCTTACCAAATGACATTTTGGTTGATAAATGATGAAGGCTTTGTTTACGCTTTTGCTTTGGTCTGTTTTGTGAATTGTATTCAAATTGGCATGGCTGAAAGGAGAAGGATCTTCTACTTCTTGAACCGATGACACCATTTGGTGTAGTGACTAAGAACACTGGCTTTCACGGCTGCGCTAGTTCCTGCCCATGCGACCTGGCAAGTTACTTATAGCTTCTTTGCTTTGTCATCCATAAAGTAGTTAGAACAGTGACTGGTCCATGATATGTGCTCAAGGAATATTAACTATTATTGTTACTTTCTTCTTAAGGCAAACATGAACAAAACTTTCTCAATTATTTTCTGGGAATGCTCTTAATTTCTAAGATATTTCTCATGTATTTGTTTTAATAGCCCTACGATAGCCAAATATAATGGAAAGTCTAAAATTTTACTAAAGTTTTGTTTTCAACTCTTGAAATTATTCAATGGTTTAAATACACTTAATTGAGAGTCATTTCAGCTTACAACCTCTTTTTTATAAGCAGTGCTAGTTTTATTTTGAATTTTTATGTTTTTCTATAAACCCAATTTATTATGGTGACAAAATTTGAAAAAGATAACTATGAACATGTAAAATATCAGCAATGCTTTTAGAAATGCAACATATACTTATTAAGAACAGTTTCTAGAATACAAATATTATTACAGAAGAGCAACAGCTAAGCATTCCCTGCAATCTCAGATAAGAAATTCACTGTGACATTCCCATGCTGCTTTTTTTCTCCCATCAGCCAACTTGTCCCCTTTCTTCACTTTAAGATTTATTCAGTAGGCTCATGCCCTTTCCAATGTAAATTTGCATCTCTTTTCTCAGCTCCTACCAAATTGCTTGCTTCGTAGATTCCCCTCATCAATATCAAAAAGGTCCTTTCAGAGTCCTCCTCAGAAGGTCGTGGGGAGGAAGGATGGGGACGCTTCCGTCATAATATCTGTGACCCAGTCACAGCCATCTTTTATAAGTCACAATTAACACACAGTACAGTTTAAATAATAACCCATGTTTCTTCTCACCAGAGACTTAATAAAACTGCTACCAGCTGTTTCTGCTTCAGTCCTGTGAGGATCCAATTCTTTGGTCATTTGATTTCCTCATTGTCTCTTTTGCTGACTCCTACTCTTGATAAATCTGAATGGTCACTTTTCTCATATCAAGACTTTTATACGAATTGCAGAGAACTCCTGCAAGACATCCAGATCTAGTGTTTGGATTACCACACAGGCTCCTGTCCTACCCCAAGCAGCTCTACTTTGTTCTCATCCCATCTGCATGAATGACACCACCTTTCACCTATTTGCTCAGGTCCAAAGTCTTAGATATATATTTATTTTCTCTTTTTGGCTTGCATCGCAATTGCAGTTCATAGATAACTCATCAGCTCGACCTTCAAAATACACCTCGAATCTAATGTTTTTTAAACTCTTCTACTGTTAACACCCTGAGTCAAACCACCATGTTCTCTCCCTGGACTGCTGAAATGTCTTGGAATTGATATTTTAAAAATGTAAACTGGATCATGGCCCTTCTCTGTTTTCACACACCCATGTCCTCCCATCATATTAGGATACATTCCACACCTTACCATGATCTCCAGGCCCTGCAGAAATTGGCCAAGGATGACCTCGGTCATTTCCTTCCAGGTTCCTTCTCCCACTCTGTGCCTGGGCCTCACCAGCTTGCTATCTCTCCTCGAACATTCCAAGTCCATCCCACCACAGAGCCTGTGCACTTGCTGTTTCATCCACCTGAAGTACTCCTCCCCCACGTGGTGCAATGATGTGCTTCTTCCATCAAAGAATTAAGTTGGAGCTGCCTCAGATATGGACATGACAGTGGAGGTGGAAGGGTGAAGAAAGAGATGGTAATAATTGTAAAAAAAAAAGCCATTCTGTATGTTTTATGTAAATCAAGGCAATTAACATAAAATCTAAATTTCATTTGCAGTCATGAGGGACTCAAAGTCACTAGAATGTACTAAATTTTTAATGAAATTATTACACATATTCCTTTCATAGAAAGGAAATTCATTTTGATAGTTTCAACATTTACTTGCTCCAATATCTTTTTTCTACACAAATGGTTACTGGGTTAGGCATTTATGTAACATTGTAAATATTATGTCAGTTTTGATAAATTTGAATTTTGAGAAGCCACATTCTTTACTGCTGACCAATTTTGGCAAAGTTACATATATTCTGTCATATTAAAAGAAGGTTTTCAGAAATGAATTCAGGAAATTGTCTCTGAAAATTTTGCTGTATTATAATAGAACTTAAAATAGATTTTAGAAAAAACTTATATGTTGCTACTCATCAACATCACATTTTTCACTATGGTTAGCATTCCATTTCAACTGGAAATTTTACAGTTACAATAGTTCTGCAAATCACTTTGGTCATCGAGCATTAGAAAGGCCATAATGTTTTTTTGATATAGTGACTCTTTCTTTTAAAAATAGTGCTGTTATCGTCTATATAGGAAAATAATTGAGTTTGAAATTTAGTTTTGGCTCATAGATGGACAGACTGTGTGATTTACAGTTGAAATAAGTCTCCTTAATATTTCTAGTGTTTTCTATGTAGATAAATTGGCGTTAATATCAATACACTCTGTCATTTGTTTAGTCTCAATTATACATTTTGCAAATACACTTCTTTTTCTTCATAACTTTCTTAGTGCTTTTGATGATTTCAAAGGCTTTATGTACCCTGAATTTTGTTTCCTGACTTCTTTTACTTAAACATTGATTTCATTTAAAATACGGCATCAAAGGGATACAGATTAAATAAATTTAATAGCATTTATTTCTCGAAATGTATTTTTGCTTGTATTCTAGAATCTATTAATGCATCAATAATTTCTAAAAGACCATCTCATCTGACACACTTTGAGTTGTTGTGTTGACTTTCCAACTGTTTTAGATACAGTTTTCAAACATATGTTTGTTAAAAGTATTTTTACGTACATTCCATCATTTCATTGCAGTCTAAAATTAGTAATTTTAAAATATCTCCTATTGAAATTTATCGTTTTCCTATTTACACCTCTAGTATTGTTTTATTAACAATAGTTAACATAGATCTGATTGCTTACTCTTTATATGCTTTCAAGTGAACCTGGGACCATGATTGACCCTTGGCCAACCCCCGAGAATGTAACCCTTGGAGAGATCTTTATGTTAGAGATTGATGATTTTGTTGCTTACATCTGGAGCAATGGCCCATGCTCTACCAGCTTGTCAGGTTACTTTGCACAAACATCAAGATTGATAAGGTGCACCTATTTTCATTGTTGGGAGTCTGAGTTTCAGTTACCATGGCTGGTGGAACGGCAGGATATGCCTATATGATGAGTACCCCATAGAAGCCTGAGATTTTGAGGCCTGAACAGGCTTTCCCAGGCATAGACACTCCATGAATATCACTATAGCTCTCTGCCAGGCCAGTTCCATGACCTTAAACAAGTTATTCAATCACTTTAAGACTCACTTTCTACATCTGTAAAATGAGGTTAAACATATATACCTGTATGTAGGTTGCAGTGATTAAATGAGAGATGAGCATATATAAAATAATTATCATTATCATTATTATTGTTTTATAAAGAAAGTGTTCATATTTAAAGTTGACACATTTGATGATTTTAGGTGCTATGAATTACGTGGTGAGTATGAAATTGTTAAGACCCAAAAATATAAAAGACTTGTAAGTATAGAATAAATGAGATAAAATAATTAAAGCCTTAAAAAATGAATTAATGCAACATGAGATGGTATGGTTTACATTCCATCAAACAGGACCATCCTTAAGGCAAAGAGCTAAAGCTTTTTTTTAACATGTCTCCAGTTTTGTATGCTCCCTATACTAGGAATCAGAATCTGACATAAAACAGCTCTTTATTATCTAACCAATAATCTCTAAATGTGTTTGGCACCAAAGCTCTGCCCAGGCAGGCGGGCCCTGCAATAGAGGGTAACACCTTCAGCCAATCAGAGCCCCTCTTTTGAGGTGCCTGAATGGGGGACATTAAAAAATGGACACAGTAAGTGACACAGAAGAGGAGAACACAAAAAATTGTTGTAAGCAGAAACCAGGAGGCGTAGAATCCATGAATAAACAAGACTCGTGCTGTAGCAGAGAAAGCGGAGTTAGTCATTAACCAAAGGAACAGGAGAAGCTACCAGAGGAGGAACTGCTGAAGCAAAACCCTGATGCAAGAAGCAAATGACAGCAGCTTCTGAAGGGATATCACCTGGAGCTGCAGCTGGGTTCCAGGGAGACCAGTGGAGTTCTGTGTGTGCTCAACAAAGGCCTCCTTCTCCCGAGGCCTGGCTGTGCAGCTGCTCACAGGGCTTTCTCTCTCCCTCTCTTCTCAATGCATCTTTACCACAAGTCTTGGAAGCTGAGACACCCTAAATGTGCCTCTGTCTCTTGTGAATTGGAAATGTGTAATTAACACCCTCTCCTAATTGAACCATGGAGAACTTCGGCTTAAGTGACACAAGGAAGCTCACTGCTATCACCCAACAAATAGGCTGAACCTGCCTCACAGTAGCTCAAGAAAACCATTTCTGCTCCCACTGACTCATGTTTTTTCTACTTTCTCCTTATTTGTGTGAATTTATTGTTTTTAAACACTCTCACACTCATTATCTCATCTTATTCTCATGATTATTTGGGTGGGGGTGGGAGGGCAAAAGAGCAATGAATGGATTGCCCTCGTACGGTGGAGGTAGGTTTGGAGATGTGCCCAAGGTCAAGTGGCTAGTTCTAGATTTCCTAAGCTCAGAAAGCTTCAAAGATAGAGGAAAGTAGTAAGAACACGGGCCAAACTGATTTGAAGGAGAGACAAGCCAACGGGGGATGGGATGTTTATATGGCACTTTATGGTAGATGTAATCAGAGGAGTCCAGGCGAATTCCACTCGTGATCACGACAAGCACACATCTCGATTATCCACAGGTCTGAGGTCTCCCGCAGTCCATCTGGTCTAGCATTTGTCCCACCCCCTTTCACTCTCAAAATTGTCCCAGTTTGAACAATAGGCTACATGGTCCACTCTGTATGAACCTGAAGTATTGTTAGTTAATAAATTGAGAAAATTTATTTATAGCTATAATAATTTATTTATTATAACTAGGACAGAAAAGCATATTTAGAAAAAGTATCTTTTAGAAAATTGTCAATGATGTATGTTTCTAAAACAAAAGGTTTCTTTTAAGATTTTTATTAAAAATATAGTTAGCATAAAATATATTAGTTTCAGGTGCACACAATAGCTATTCAACATTTATATACCTAAAGAAATGATCATCATGATAAAGCCAGTGACCATCTGACACCGTTCTATGCTATCACAATGTTATTGACAACATCCCCTATTCTGTACATCACATCCCCACGACTTACTTGTTTTGTACCTGGAAACTTGGATGACTTACTGCCCTTCACATTTTCCCCTACTTTAAAATTTTTCAGTTACTGTTGACATTCAATATTATTTTTATATTAATTTCAGGTGTACACCATATGGTTAGACACTTACATAATTTAAGAAGTGATCCCCCTGACTAGTCTAGCACCCACCTGGCACTATACATAGTTATTACCATATCATTAACTATGTTCCCTATGCTTTACTTTATATCCCCATGATTATTTTATAACTACTAATTTGTACTTTTAATACCTTCATCTTTTACACCCTGTCCCACAACCCCCTTCCATGTATCACCCCAATAAATCTAGTATTCACCTGACACCATACATAGTTATTACAATATTATTGACTATAATCATTATGCTATACCCTACATCCCCATGACTACTTTGTAACAACAAATATGTACTTCCTAATCCCTTACCCTTTTTCTATGTTTGTTCCTATGTATTAGGTGAGGTTGCTATGTCTTCCAGTCTTACCTCATGGCTTTATGTAGTAGGTGTCCTGTGGGGCCCATTGGCACAGTCTCCATGGTCACCTGAACCGGGTGCTCCAGGAATGTCCCTTGTGTGGGTTTTGTGTGCCCTCCTGCTATATTTCAGGCTTGACTGCTGTTGGCATGTCAGTGGGTGGCATCGGCTTCTTTATATCCTTAGTTATAAAACTCCTGTTCAGCTAGACTTAGATGGCTCTCCAGGTTGATTGGTATACTATAATTTAGTTATTAATTTTGATATGTTCATGGGATGAGGCAAGCACAGCATTTATCTACTACATCATCTTGGATCTCCTCTCAAAATGTTCTGTTTTTATTTAAGCATTTCTTGAGCATTTCAGTCCATGTTTCTGCAGGCTGAGTAAATGAGCCCATTGCATTTGTGGTGTGGGGTCAAGATTCTGTTCTGACCCAGTCTTTCATATAAGATTGGAACTACATACAGTTGCCTCTTGTTATTTGGACAATATTTAATTGTGATGTCTTGAACTACTCATATGTGTAGAAGGACAATTTTTCAATAGGTGAAGATAAAATAACTTAAAAGTGTGATTTTTTTTTAGCAGCCTAGGATATACATAAAGGAGTGACAGAGGTTGTATGATTGTAGGAGCAGATGTTGGTTATGGGCACACACATTCCTTTGTCCATTTTTACAGAAACACGTATTTTCTTCATGTGTCACAAAATAGAAGTCTAATATAATCACTTTTGCCAAGGTGACTGTTAATTCTACTTATTTTGGAATCAAGTCACCCTAGATCCTTATTATCCCAGCTGTAAATAATTACAGCATCCTAATCATTCTTTCTTCTTCAGTTCATCCTCAAACCAATACATCCTATATATTACCAGAAAGTTAATTTTCCTAGAATACTGGTTTTATTATCACTGTATGCTCAAAAACATTCAGAGCTTCCCCCCACCCCATGTCATTAAAAGAAATTCCACTTACTCCTTTGAATGACTTTCCAAGTGTTCCATTAATTGATCTCATCCTATCACTTCCAACACTCCTATGGCTATACTATTGGTAGTTTTCATTTTTGCGTTTGGTTACATGCCAGCCTTGTATTGACATTTCAGTTTTTCTTGGTGGTAGACCTCTTTTTCTGAACAGAATTGAAAGGTCTATGGTCATAATTCCTTTTTTTTTTTCTGTCTGAGGCACAGATAGTTTATAACTGAGGTCCCAGACTCTAAGCTTCTTGAACACAGGAATTAATCATCTTGACCACAGAATTTAGCAAAGCATCTGATACCAAACTCATGGTCAATAAATTATTGAACTGAGAGCATTAACATAGGTTTTTAGTATACGGCTTGAATAATTCACCTTCCTCCTAGCAGATGTCACTAAATTTAAGGCACTTAAGGCTTAGTTTAGCTATTAAACTGATATTCATATTTTCAAACTGTAAAGGTCTACTGTATGTTATTATAAATTTATGAAATTTATTTTTTATTACTTTTATGTGTCGTTCTTTTGCTAGTCCCAAATTGTGCATTTCCTGCTGATATTTTTTCATTCATAGTTTTCTGTTTGCTGTACTCACAGATGATAATAATGGTGATAACAATGGCTGACATTTATAGAGTGCTTACTATGTGCCAGGTGCAGGGCTGAGCACTTCACATGTATTACCTCTTTAATAAGGCTTCCACATCTTCTAATAACATGTTTGTGTTTAGAGCTGCCAGGGATTTTTTTTTTAACGTGTAAAGAGACAGAACAACTGGTCTACCACAAGTTCTTCAATGTAGTCATCTAAATAATAACAATAACAACAATAACCACCGCATCAGCTTTAACAACAAGTTCTGTAATAACAGTGTCATTTAAGAAGGGAAGAGTTGCTTTGGAGTACCTTTTTTCTGCTTGGGAGGAGCACAGTTTCTCAACCTAAATATTTCTGAGATCCAATCCTGGATCAGTCATGCATTTATCATTGTATGACCTTCGGCAAATTATTTAACTTCGCTGGGCCTCAGCTTTTTCTTCTAACAAATGAAGAAAATAATATCTCTCATGATTCTTGTGAGGTGGAAATGTCTGAACACTGTAGGAGTGTCTAGTACATAAAGGCAACATATAGATATATTTTTTCTCTTGTCCCAGCTGGAAGACTGCCCTGATGCCTTTTTATGGCAACATCCAACTCTTTCCCAATCCACACATGGAAATTCTGCTGTTAGACTATTGTAGACTCAGAGGCTGCATCCTTTCCTGGCTGGTAGAAGAGCAGTGATGGCCTAAAAGGGAAACCTAATAGCATTTACATGAATTTTGTGAACTCAAAATGCAAGCAGCTAAATCCTCTTAGAACATATCCTCTCATGAGAAAGTTGTTACCCACTTTGTTACTGTCGTGATACTAAAACCCTGTCAAAGAGAATAAAGAAACATTCTCAGAAGCTGCCATTCAAGAGAGAATCATGAAAATGCACTGGCCTGTTATAGAAGGAAGCCTGGAGAACAGTAAATGGTCTCTTATGGGACTACTTGGGGAGCAGATACTCAGAAAGCATCAGAAGAATTGAATTTAATTGAACTCCCTTTGAGGTGAAGAGGCCAATTTAAAGTAAGAGTAGCAATTTTAGCTCAACGGCCCTGTGACTGTCCTCACGTGGTGGCACAAAACTACCCTCAGGATCCCCTGAGGGCCAGGCACTTTTTCCAACCCAAGGAGGCATTTCCTTTACCCTGTCCTGGCCTAATTCAGCTTCTCTTCTTTCCAATCTTTCTTCTTTCCCCCTCTAAACACAGAACTAGACACTCTTTCCCAGTCCCTCAGAGAAAAAGTGATTGCTGATCTAAATAAATGTTTCCAAGTTGTATTCACTGACAGGTCTTCTCCCGCTCAGTATTCTTCAGGTCTCCCCAACAACCCAGCACACTCAGTTACCATTCCCAAGCTTATCCACTGGCCTCCTCAAATTCATCAAAGGACTGCACACCTTGTTGTGTTCAGATGCAATGTGTTCACAGCTTTTGTATGTTCCAGTTATTTTATATGCATCATTCTGTCTCCAAGCACTTTTGTTTTTTGTTTTTTTTTTAGATTTTATTGGGGAATCGGGGGAGGGGAACAGCGTTGGGAAATCGGGGAAGGGGAACAGACAAGTTGCTGTCCTTTTGTTCTTCAGTCTAGTTGTGGAGGATGTCACTTCACTGGCCCATGTTGGTAGTATTATCATTGTGCTCTTCCCGGGTGAGGGAGTTGCTCGCTGGCCATTGGATGGCAGCTCATGCTGGCTGCTGACTGCTCACAGTAGCTTATGGCAGCCCACTACAGCCCCACTGCAGCCTACACCCGCGCTGGTGACTCAGGGCAGCCCAGCCCCAGGTCAAGCTGTTGTTAACCATCTTAGCTGTAGAGGGCGCAGCGTCACTCGCCCACATGTGGGATCTGAACTGGGGCCCTGCTGCTCAGAGCTGGCGTCCCAAGCCAACTCTTAACCAACGCGCCACATGGCCAGCCCTCCAAGCACTTTTTATTTAAAGAAAACTTATCAGCAAGTTATTTTAAAATATTTGTGATTCTGGCATATTTACTGTTCTCCTGAAGAGAATAGTATCTCCACTACAGGAAAAAAAATTTTAATTCTACTTTTACATACAAAACTGGCCAGGAAAGTTATTTAAGAGTTCACAAGTAATCATTAGCATAACTCAAATTAATGCCAAATCCTTCCAGTGGAACATTTAGCTACTGGAGACCAATAGTAACAATTTCATTCTAATTTATTTTCATAATTATGGCAAAGATTCAAATGACTTGATATTCTTGACTAGAATTCCTTTTTTTTTTTCCTTTGCCTTTGGAAGATCATGAGGACATTATGTTAGAATGGGGAGTTGTAGGCCACACCTGTCCTCTGAGATGTGTGTACCACCCCAGAGAGGCCAGATGACTTTACACCAGGGAAACATGGCATATACCTGTTTGAGCAAAAAAGATGGCCTCTCTGTGAAGAGCAAGAAGGCAACCGATATGTAATAGACTATCTCTCTAGCTTATAAGCTGAGAATGATTGACCTTCCCCAGTGAGTCATGGAACAGAGAGACTTACATTTCTCAGACACTCCATAAACCATTACAAGTGTACCTTCTGAAATATGTGGCTTCATGTGAATATTCAAGCAGAGGGACACAAAAGAGAATTCTGGAAAACAAACTGGGGGCAGGGTACTAAGCAATACTTGGACAGGAATGTAGTCTGGGAAACCCTGGGAAGGAGCAGTGTGCAAGGAGATAAAGTTGCCTTCATGGGAAAACTAAATGTTTATAATAAAGACATTAGGAAGCAAGATTCTGGAAACCCCACCATGATACAAATAGACTGAATTCTGGATTGCCTGGGACTATTGTTGTTATTACTATTTTAGAAGACCTATGAGTCCGAGACACAAGAATTAATTAATATAATTAAATTAGTTCAAAATGTTAGAGATCATTTTTAGCTGTGGCTAACTTAAATGTAGCTTTTTCTCACACAACAATACAAAAAAAAGAGTAATAAAAAGTTAAAATAGGCAAACCAAGACTCACTCTTAAAATTACATGCCACTCTTCCTCTTCTCTATCTGAACAATTTAGTCCAAAACCATCAGGTGAGATCAAGCAAGGTACGTGTCCACACAAGTTAGGGTGGGGTGCACAGTACGGGTGTCAGAGCCTGACTGTGTATGCAGGTTGTCCACGTGAGGAGTGGCAGCTTGGTGTGAGTGTTGAGCCAGTGTGAGGCTAGAAGGGTGTCCCTGTAGCAGGGGAGCCCCTCTTGAAGCATCAGAGGCTGAGGAAGGTGGGAAGAGCATCCATGCAGGGAAGGGGACGGCAGGAGTAACAGGAAATAGGTTATGTATAGGAAATTGATCAAATGAATAAATACTTGAAGGATAAGGAGAGAAGGCTTCTCACTGTTGGAGCAAGCATTGTGATAGGGAGATAACAAGAATGAACTGAGTTGAAATTAGTGATATTAGTAAAAACTTGTTTTTAAATCTAGATAAGTGGATGAGAGAGAGAGAGAGAGAGAGAGAGAGAGAGAGAGAGAGAGAGAGAGAGAGAGAG
>NW_017731950.1:308498-343215 GCF_001890085.2 Hipposideros armiger
GGCAGCCCAATAGTCTCTAAATACCATTCTTCACCTAAAGGGCTTCTTGGATAAATGGCTGATACAGTCTTCTTTTTTCTGGAAAGTGAAGAAATGCTCAAAGAATATGGGAACATGTCAAAAGCACATAGAAATCAGATTAAAGGGGGCTTCCACATACCAAATTTGAGACAATTTGAGTACCAGAATAAATAATAATGGTAACATTAGAACCAATTAAACCAAATAAGAAACAATTGGTGTATATTGAAATAAATAAATGAATGAATAATTGAAAGTTTGATGAGGAATGGTATATTTACGTAGTTCCACTCCCTAAAACATACATCAAATACTTACCAATGCTAGGGAATGAAAAGTAATTTTACAATGGAGAAGCCCAGCAGACCCACCTTAACAAGTGATCAAAATTAACAGTATTAAGAATAGGAGAATTTGAAATTGTGTTATCTAATAGAATACAATGAGAACACATAATTTCTGTGATATTCCTGCTGAAGATGTGTAATCTGAATATAATCATGAGGAAACATCAGACACACTGACATTGAGGGACATTCTACAAAACAACTGGCCTGAAACTAAATGTCAAGGTCATGAAAATCAAAGGAAGTATGAGAACCTGTTCCATATTGAAAAATACTAAAGAGATGTGACAACTAAATGCACAACTTGATTCTGAGCTGGATGCTTTTGTTACAAAGGACATTGTGACAAACGGCAAAATTTGACTGAGATTTAAGGATTAGGTGATAGTTATATATCAGTGTTAATCTCCTGATTTTGATGGCTGGTTGTGATTATGTAGGAGAATAGCTTTGTTTGTAGGAAATATATACTGAAATATTTGGGAGTGATGAGGCAACAAGTCAGTTACTCTGCAGTAATTCAGGAAAAAAAATAATTGGTACTGAACTTGCAACTTTTCTCTATGTTTGAGATTGTTTCAAAAATGTTAAATAAAATAAAGTAGAATGATGCAAACAACAGCAGTACAAAGAGGATTCTTCCATCTTTTGGTTTTTCAAGGACTGCCTAGAAGATAAGCAGGAAAGCTTGACGAAAATAGGTTTGATCAGATCTTAAAGGTTAAGTACCTGGTTTCAAAGGCTCAGATCAAGATCTTCAGTGAGGACAGCTCTGTTCATGTTCTGACTTGCCTTGGGTTCCTTTCTCTGCAAAGTTTCTAACCTGAAGTATTTTCATCTCCTTATTTAACTCTATTGTATTATCACACAAGTGACAATGGAACAATTTCTCTTTCTTTTATTTTGCCAAGATATGAGGCTTGCTTTGTCCAGGACACAGTGTGATCAGCCATGATTAGGAAGATAACTTTTCAACCTGAAAAACAAAAAGTCTCCACATATAGTTTAATAAGATTGGTAAAATCAATCAAAGTAAGTAGATATCCATTTTTTTAAATAGCAAACACACATGAGGTGGAAAATAATAAAGATCATACTATATAAGGAGAGTATGTTGGATAAGCAGGAGTCTAGAAGAAGACTCCCAGGGAACAAACCCTGGCTCTGTCACTTTCTATTGTAGTCATGTGACCTGGAGACAGTTACTCACCCTTGCCTGTCTCAGTATTTTCATCTGTTTAAGTATTTTCAAAAAGGTTTAAGATTAATACTCTCCTAATAGAGTTCATAAATGTAAAACACTTAGAATAGTAACTGGTAGATAGTAACTCTTCAATAAATATTAACTATTATTAGTGTTATCTATTAAAATTTAAAAATATACCTTATAATTTAGCAATTCCCCTCTGAGCTTCACCTCAGAGAAACAGAAGAACACCTATGTACAAGAATGTCCACTACAGCAATGTTTATAATGGAGAAAAATGTAATAACTGAAATACCTATAAATCAAAGGTTAGCTAAAACTTAATGACATATTCCTACCATAATTTTTTATACTGGAATTTAAAAAGGTAATGTTGATGTCCTATTGTGAAGTGCAGAAGGAAGTTGGTACACACTTTATGCTGTGGAAAATACACTAAACAATACTATATATTTTTGTGGGTTTACATAAATTCATGTAATACTTTTAAAATATCGGGAAGGATACACAAAAAATAGTTAACCATTTGTTACCTTCTGGGGAAAGCAATTAGATTAGAGCTATGATCAAAAGCAATTAAGCTCTACCTGCAATCCTAATTTTCTACAAAGAGAACATGTTTGCATATTATTTATGTAATTAAACATTGGTAATAAAAATCATGTTACAGTATTTCCATGCTATGGATGTAAATCTTTTAACCACATGATCAATTATTGATTAGTGTCCTAAAGGGAAGAGACAAAATACTTCACTCCAAAATGTTGAGTTGGAGGGAAAATTCAACATATTTCACTCTCCAGATGATTTCCAGCTCTCTGTTTTATAGAGACTATGAATAAAAGTTGTCCTTATTTCCTAACTGAATACGTACAGGTGATCTCTAGTCCCATTGGAGGGTGTGTGTGTGTAAAACAGGCTGAAGTGTTAGCTAAAAGGTGACAATTTCTTTCTTGGCTTTTCTGTTTTTGTTGTTTGGTTTCCTCAGAGAGGCTTTCTCTCCCTGCGCGCTTTGTCACAGCGGGTACACATTTTATAATGGGGAGCCAACTTGGGGTCATGAAGGACAAAAGCTCAGACCTAGACATGTTTATAGGGTACTCGCACCAGCTGTTCTTCTGCAGATTCTGCACCAACAACAAAAGTTCATTTATAGCAAAGGAGAGGGCAATGACCTTATTGGTAAAAAGGAGATGGGTAGCCCACACCAATGACCTCAGGTCCTGGCTCGAGATATTCCTTGCACATTAGCTCTAGGACACTTCACCTCTCACTTTTTCCACTTGTAAAACAGGAATAATATTGGGTTGTCGGAAAAGTCATGACGCATTTTTGCAACGGAAAACATAGAAAAAAATGCGTCATGACTTTTCCAACAACCCAACAGCACCAACACATATAACTCAATGCCACGTTTACACAGCACTTAAGACTCTTGGATAAAAAGCAACTTCGAAAATGCCTCTGCATTACTCATTGGGATAATGGATCATTAATATGCTTTCTTTGAAAAAGTTAAGCTAATAACATTTTTACTAGTTATTTGATCTCAATATTTGTGCCAAATGCAATGGAGATAATACAATTTCTCATGCTGCTTACATTTTTATTACTCAGCCATAGAAAGTTCAAGATCAAACCTCTACTTATTTTTGGAGATGGAGGAAAGCAAAATAAGCAACCGTCCATATAGTCACAATAAAGTCAAAAGCTTTAACTTCAAAGAAAATACAAAGAATATATCCATTTAGACAATGCCTTAAAATAAGACTGTTTTATAAAGGGCATAAAGTTAAGAAGTTGTCAAAAATTAGGGACAACTAGGGTGCTAAATTTCCTGATCAGCTCCAAGGAGAAAATAGGATGGAAGAAGCCAGAAGCCAGAGGTTTCAATGTGAAGCAGAAATAATTCATCCACAATTAGACGTCAGAAAAATGGAGCTTGAGCGACAACAGCCAGTTTCTTCTGGAATCTATAGATTCCAGATATAGGGTCTGGAATCTACACTATGCCCAGGATCTGCTTGGTCTGCCCCTCCCTGACTCTAAGGAATTATCCTCGATTCCTGGGAATTTGCTTCTGGAAAATTAGCTCCAGGTATGATTTAAAAATTGGTTCTCATCAGCGAAGGGTCACTCACAGTTCCTTTTATTTTTTTTCTGTCTATAATAGGATGTGATTTAGTGCAGTTGGTCTGTAATTTCAGGCCAGCCCAAGGGCTGGCATGAACTATCTCCAGAAAGAACGTTAGGAACTTGCCAGGTACTCACATGTGAATAAATGGGAGGACTTGCTTTCCACCTGAGTCTATTAACTGTGCCACATTCGCACCAGCACAGATTTGCATCCACAGTGACTTATTCTATTCTAACAGGGTGATCCTAGATTTGGGTGACTTTTACCTGAGCAACTCTGATGTAGGTGCTAGTAGTAGGTGTGTCCTGGGTGCTCCGGATGGCACAGAAGTGATGCTGCCCTCAATGACTGCTTTAAATGGCCCCTGGCAGATGAGAACCTATCCTATTTGTTTTAATTAGCACTTCTAAGGAAGGATTTTATTTTCAGCCCTCAGGATCTCATTAGATTGCTTCAAAGTCTGCCTTCCTTTGATTTCCACCTACTTCTATTCTGTCCAGCACACAGCACAGCAAGATAAAGCGAATTCCTCTTCTGCGTGATGAATTTGTGGACAGTTATCGCTCCCCTCTCAGGCTAAATACCACCCCCAAACTCCTCCTTTCCCAGCTAGACCTTCACAGTTCATGCTTATGGAATCTGGTTTCAGTACCTCTCCCATCCCACTCATTTTAGCCTGAATGGTTTTCTTGGAATACCCTTCCAGAAACAAAACTGACGTCTGCTGATGTTGCCTCATCAGTAAAAAACTGGAGCCGTTTTCTTTGGGACAGGCTTTCTGTTAATCAGCACTTTTGATTTTCATAAGCTTCATTTGCACTTGACTCATATTGAAATTGTCTAATTTTCACATGTACTGTTAAGCCCAACTTTTTCAATTTTATAGTTGTAAAGTTGATTCTTTAGACTTTTATCTGAAGCCATATATATATCTCTATCTATCTATCTATCTATCTATCTATCTATCTATCTATCTATCTATGTATATACTGGTTTTCATCTTGTTTGATTCTTTCAATAGTCTTTTTGAATTCTGACTCTATCATATATCATGTGATAGCTCCTTTTTTAGCCTCAAGTTTTAATTTCAGGCTATTGATTTTTATTTATTTATTTTGTTTATTTGTTTTGACTAACTGACCAGTTGACGTTGATCCAAGTATTATCACTCTTACTTTTCTAGCACAGAGATTTTTTTTTTAATGTCTGGAAAATATTGTACAAGTAATTACTTATTCGTTCATTCAACAAACACTTACTGAGCACTTACGACGTAATACGCATATATGCCAGGTGTGTGGGTGCTAGGGATTTAACAGAGATCTCTGTCTTCAGGGAGCTCATATTCTAAGAAGAAACATAAATGACTATTTGCAGAGTGTAGTGTGATGAAGAAAATAAACATACTGAAAAGACAGAATAATTTACAGGGGAGCTGCTTTAGGGAGCGTGAAAGGAGCACATCTTCACCACAGGTAGAGTAAGTGAGGCAACCTTTCAGGAAGAGAGAAGAACAAATGGAAAGCCCTGAGACAGGTGAGAGCTTGACCAGTATGTCCAGCTCCTGAGATGCATGATCTGGTTTGGTTTCTGTCTATCTGGTTCTGCCTCTGACCTTGGCCCCCAGCACAGGACTTTTTGGGTTTTCTCATAGCTTCACAGACCACAGCGCAGTGAGAAGTCTTTCCCTAGACCACAGCCTGAGGAAGGATGCTGGTCACTCAGCCTGGCCCTGACCAGCCCTCACACGGCAAATGTGGGACTCCTCTCTTACAGACCATCTCACAGGCATTGTCATTTGAAAGAGCACATGGAATCAGGATTTTCAAGCTGAGCAGGCACAGAAATGATGCAAAATGCATAGTACCTTTTGAAAAATCTCATTTTCCATTAGAGCTCAGTACATGTATGCATGAGTACAAATGCTTAATGCACTGTTTCTACTTTACAGTATGTGTGTGTCCGTCCTTTCAGGCATAGTCCCTCTGCTAACCTTATTACCTACTTTCAATCTTCTAATGTCACACAGTCATGCCAACTCAGTCACAAAGTCATCGGGAAAATTAATAGCCAGGTCTAGTGACACCAGCCTCTTGCCCAGATTAGCTTTGGCTTCCAATTTTCCTTTTCCCCGTATCATATTAAATGATGAGAACACGAGCCATGGCAAAACCACCCAGTGGGCCCTTCTCAGACATCCATCACACAGGGAGGAAAATTACAAAAGTGTGGTCAGAATAAGCTTCAGAGAATTTCCCCAAAGCAGAGCCTATAAAATAACATGCACTTAATTTAACAGACCTGTTTTGATTCTAGTAATGTTCTGAGCAGGATTTTTAACTTCCTTAACTTCCTCTGTAAAAGCAAAGAGATTGACATTAGCCATCTTCAATTTCCGGACACCACATAGAGGAAGGGTTGGTGACTGCCAGTTGACTGGATATCATGAAGAGTGAAATATATTCAGGTCAGAAAGGAGCGTGCTCTGCTTTCATCGGTCAGCCTACTGACTTGGAAATGATGGAAATATGAGGGCCTCTAGGGTCAGCAAGAGCTGACATAAATTCTGTCTCTGCCATTCACGAGCTCTGTGGAAAAAGTTATTTATCCTTGCTAGCCTCAGAGTCTCCTCCATAACTCAGGGACAACAGTACTTATCTGATTAAATAAGGTAACGTAGCTCAAATTCCTAACACATATGCACATTTCAACAAATGTTAGCTCTTTAATCTTTCTCTCCTTTCTGAGAGATTTTGAATTGTGTGTATGCATGTATATGTGCTTAATAGGACAGAAAACTCTTAATACTAAAACAACATTCCTTTCCTTTGCTCATATATAAAAGAGGGTATTATCTGAAAGATGCTCTTCATGGCAAGACTGCCAACAGCATTGAGAAGTCTTTCTGTTAATAATGTTTAGATAGTTGGAAGCATACATTCTTTTCAATGGTATCTAAAGAGACACAACCTGAAGAATTAGGAGTCATAAATTTTAGGTCCACATCTCCTTTTAAGTAGGCATGAAACCCAAGTTAGCCAGCTAAGCTTTGCTTCCTCCTTTATCTGACCAATTGGTTTTATAACATCTGCCTTAGTCCAACTCTCGGGGCCAGTAAATGAGAATTTAGATATAGTCATTGGATGTCTTTGAAATGTGAATAGCTTGTATTTGCATTCAAACATAATAATGTCATACGCTATATTCTCAAAACTACTAATTTTCTCTTATTTTTGATCCACTTTTATATATATTTTTTCTCATTGTTTTAAACTTGATGTACCACTTTAGTGGTCAGGGACTATGAGTGATGCATTAAAAATCATGTTAACTTTGATCACATGATGCTTCAGGCATTGTACTTATTAATCACCTACGGTCAGTGTTATGGCTTTCCCCCTTCATGGTAGGTATTATTATTATTTCTATTTTACAGAAAATAAAAGATGAGTATCAAGGAGATAAAATTATTTGCTGAAGGTCACAACAATACTAGTATATGAAGACAAATTAGACTCTTGGTCTTTTGCAAAAATTAAAAAAAAAAAACTTAAAGAAAAAAAAAACACAAGGAAACAAATATTCTTATGTCCTGAACTAAAGGAGGCAACAACACGTGTGTGATTACTTAGTTATTGTGTGTCTCTCTGACTAGATTTGCGGACTCCATAAAGGCAGGGCCCGCTTTTCTACTTGCTCATCATTGTATCTGAAGTATTAGGCATGGTGCGTACCAGTGAAAATGTGCAATAGCTTTTTATTAAAGCAACGATATGTGTGTGAACGAGTGAGCTATAACAAGAAAAGTTTCAGATATGGACGCACCCATTTTAAGTACAATTTGTGGGTGAATCACGAAGGACACAGACCTCCCAACACCATTCCCAGCCTTTCTGCCTGTGTTAATAACAGCTGGTTTATAAGACAAACACCTGGATTGCTATAATGACAAGGATAGTTAGATAGGGTGAAGCACTGCAGGTAAAATATGAGTCTGTTTTCTGTAATTTGGCTTTTTTTTTTGTCATGACTTATGAAAATAAAATCCAGTGGCAACACCTCATATAAACAACTTTTATAAATAAAAAATCTGAAAGAAATATACCGAAAATACATTGAGTGTGAGCAAAAGACCTGAGTAACAGACACGTGGTACAGGTAATATTTACTACCTGAAAACGAGAAGACGCAGAAAAATAGCAAGTATTAATTGTATCCACTGGGTGGCGCTGCAGACCGATGTTGCTGTTGCTCCACAAATGGTTAGTGTCAGGAAATACAAGTTGGAACAGTGATACCTTATATGTAAAAAGTCCTTTCATTTGAGCGTGTATCACTATTACTTAAACACAGACCTTAGACATTAAACTGAAGAAACCGCCTCTCAGGAACTTTGTAACGATTTTTAATGGAGCTATAAAGTGGTCCATTCACATTTGAGCTGCTTATTCCAGTTATTTACTGGTGACTTTGGTTTCTTCCTCCAGTTTCAAGTGTCTGTCTCATGAAAAGGCAAACTCTATGGAAGGGAGATGAAAATAGCCTGCTACATGCTCCTGGTGGTGGGCTTTTGCTCACAGCTAAGTGAATGCACCAAGATGCTCAAAGGAGGCTGTGAAAAGAGAATATCGTCACAAGCAGTGGAGTGGGTTCAAGTTTGACTCTTCCACATACTCCTGGGCATCTGTCTATTCATCAGAGCCTCAATTTTAGCATATGTAAAAGGGAATAGAAATATTTTACCCCATCAGCCTCACCCTCCTGATAAGATAAAATGAGTTAACATGGGGGTAGGGTAAAGTGTTCTGTGAATATAGGTTATTATTTTCTCTGGGAGCTTACTCTGCTTTCATTAATATCCTTCCCATTCCTTTAATCCTGCTCAAATCCATGATCCCCATACAGAAGACTCTCTTAGCCTTTCAAACAAAAAGGTGATCACCAGTTCCTCTCGACTTGATGTACCTGTTCATTAATTAACGAATCAATGACTTGATATTCTTTGATATTTTCATCTATTAGCTTTTTAGTTTTACCTTTCATAGTTAGGTCTTCAGTCTGTTTGGTGTTTATTTTTAAATGTTGTGTGAAATAGAGATCAAACTTATTTTTCTCCCTAATGAGCTAAATTTCCTAACATGATTTTCGAAATAATCCACAGTTTCTCCATTGATTTGTGGTGTTACCAATCTCATATTATATATACCGTCTTTTCTGTCCATTTATTTGTCCATATGCCAATAACATGCTGTTTTAATACTGTTTAATGTCTTTGTAATATATTTTAAGATATGGTAGCTCTGGTTTCCCCTCTTTACTCTTCATTTTCTGTTATAGTTGATCAATTCCTTCTTGTAAATTTTATATAAAATATTAATGGATCTTATCCTTTTACATACAGTTTACAATTAATTTTTCAATTCCCCCCCCAAAAAAAATTCCTTTAAAGATTTTCACTGGAAATTGACTGAAACCTATAGATAAATTTTGGAATAATCAATATCTTTGCAATGTTATGACATCACATTAACTAACATTATATATCTTTTTATGTAGTCACTCCCTTTAAAGAGTTATTTTTTTTCTTTACAAAATTCTTCTGCATTCTGTGTTAGGATAATTAATTCCTAGATACTTTATAATTTTTGCTCTAACTATAAACAAAACCTTTTTTTTCTGTTTTCTAACATTTACTGATGGGTATATTTTAAATTGCTTGTTCACATATAAGATTTCATCATGGGATTAGCAAATGGAGAGCAATTTTTAATCTCTGCATTTGAAGATTTAACTCCTTGAAAAAGCTTCCTGCTTTTAAATGGGAAGAATTTTCAAAGGCCAGTCAAATAAATATATGCACTGAGATGTGTTTAAAAACTGACTTCTACTAGGTGACAAAATTCTCAATAGGACAATCTTCTAGCTGTTTTAGAAAAGTCTTAAATGACTCCTAGAGGCCTCAAGACTTAAAATAAATGACGGTGTTTTGTTACCCTTCGATGCATGGTGATTGGGGGGAAGGATCTGAAACTAGACGGTCACTTCCTGGTCAGTGAAGCCCATTCTCATACAATGTCTCTCTTATTGGAACTTAGCATTGGCCTCGGAAGAAAGTAGAGCAGTTACTAATATCCCCATTGAAAAGCAGACTTACAGAAGATGAGAGAGGGAGAACCTGAACCTAAATTTTCTGGTTTATATCCAGATCTGCCCCCAACAATCTTAGGTTTCTTCCATGAATTTGACCATACTGCTATTAGCAATGCTGGAAAAGTAAAGACTTTGTGAGAGGATCACTCATCCCTTTTATCTTTAAGAAAAAGGTTAACATGGTGTAATGTCAGGTTATTGTAGCCACTTTGTTTTTGTTGGTGAGTTAAGTAGTGCAAGTCAACCTTATTTTATGGTGTGTGTTTAAGAAACCTAAAAGAAATTTAATTTACTATGCTGCCTCCCTCAACGTATCTTTTCTTGGTTTCCTATTCACTGTGACTCAGGGTAAGCTTGGCCAAGTGGATTCCTTGTCCTTTTATGGAAGACAGAAAATTCTTCAGATTGTTATAAACAATGGTGGTCCGTTTTCCCTTGTGAGTGAGTGAGTGGTCTGCTAAAAAGAAGCCCTCTTAAATGCCTCTAAATGATACACTAAAAAGCCTACCCGCTTCCTTTCTAAAACTGGTTACGAAGCTCTGATGTAATGGGGAACCACCAGGTGTGTGACTATGATTAGACACTGGGAACAGTCTCTGTCATCCTGAGGGGTGGGACGTAGTGTTATCTAATGAAAACTACTGTTTTCATTCTTGTAAGTAGTTGTCCTTCTCATAAGCCCATTCCTTCCTCACTGTTGCATCATTGGGAGAAGAGCTCTCAATTCTTAGTATTTGTGGTTTTGTTTTTTGTTGTGTTGCTCCTAGATAAGAACTGGACACAAATGAAAAAGAGAAGGCAGCTCATTAACATTTACAGGATTGCATGCAAGATTATAGACGAGAAAATTTGCAAATGTTTCTGGCCATAGACTCATTTTACTTGGCCAACACAGCGGTTTTTGTTCTTGATATTAATTATTATTTTAATTTCAATACTTTTAAGAGAAAATACATTGTCTATGACTCCTATTGTTTTGTTCTAACATGATTTACAAGCCTGGCTCCTGAAGGCCCTGAGTTTATGACCCCTGGACCTACAGATCTTTCCCACCCTGATGTTGTTATGATTCCATGTAATTGGAAATGACAAATAGTTGTCAGAGGGAGTTACTTAAAGGAATGTAGGAATGATTGAAAGGGAAAGTATTATTCTTTAATCAGGTAACTTTTGTGAAAACATCCAGGTTTGCCTTAGGTATGAAACAACTCATTAGTGACAGGAAACTCAAGATGGTTTCTAGCTGTTTTAGAAAGTGTGTAGCTAGAATGACGTTGCTGAGGTGTTACCCTCTAAGGACTGTGGGCAAGGCAAAAAACATACATAGATGCAAAGGGCAACCTTGAAAGCCAAGTATTGTGTCTCAGTGAGTCTACCTTTTTGTTCTGCAACACGAAACCAGGTTGTTGTGTCTTTATTCAGCAACAGGTGAAAAAGTTGACATGTATGAGTTACGTCACACCAAAAATATTAAAATACTAGAGTCACACCAGTGAGATTTTAAACTTTTTAAAAAATATGAACAATTAAGATAATTTTAAAAAATCAACCAGCAATCAAGCGGCCTCTTTTGCTTCCTCCTTTAAAATTTCAATTCTGTGTTATTGGGAGCCTTTATGTTTGTATACGCATAACAAATTTCTAAAAGGTTACACCAAAAAGCTCTCTATTGGTTATCTCCAGAGAGGGGAAATTGGGATGGGAAGGGCTGAGTGAGGCAATTGTGAAATTATTACTCATTTTGACTTGTTATGGTTTTATTTATTTATTTTACCATGAACATGTTATCCATTTACACATAAAAGAAAAATGTAAGGAAATGTCATTACTTTCACATTCTCTTCTCCTTTCGGAATATTTCATCTTTTGTTTGTTATATTTTAAAAGAGTTGTCAAATATATGTTTGATTTGAAAAATTATATTTCCATAAATTTATCCCAAATTGTCCATGATTATTAAGCAGCACGTAATTTACTTCAAACATCACATAATTACTGTGTCTCTTTTTTCATGATCTTTTAGAGGAAAAAATAATCATTGTTTTCAATTTGGACCCTAATTTGTTTCCAGTTTAATCTTTAATTAATCTAATTAAATAAACTTTGATTTAGTTAGTTGTGGCCAAAACAAATAGATCTGTGCTGTGCTTTGCTAAAAACACTGCAACACATTTGGAACCACGGGGTTTAGGTCTGGTCAGAGTGGCGATGACTTTGACTTCTGGAATGCTATTATGACTTGACAAATTGCACAATCTAGAAAAAATGGATAAATTCCTAGAAACGTACAACCTTTTAAGACTGACCCAGAAAAGAAAAAGGAAAAGAAAAGAAAATCTGAACAGACTAACTACTAGTAACAAAATTGAATCAGTAATCAAAAAACTCTCAATAAACAAAAGTCCAGAACCAGACGGCTTCACAGGTGAGTTCTATCAAACACTTAAGGAAGAATTAATACCTATCCTTCTCAAATTATACCAAAGAATTTGAAAAGGAAGGAATGCTTCCAAACTCATTCTATGAGGCCAGCATTACCCTGATAACCAAAACCAGACAAAGACACCAAAAAAAAAAATTACTGACCAATATCTCTGATGAACATAGATGCAAAAATTCTCAACAAAATATTAGCAAACCAAATTCCATGACAGGTTAAGAATCATACACACCATGATCAAGTGGGATTTGGTCCAAGAATGCAAGAACAGTTGAATATCCATAAATTATTTAACATAATATACCACATCAAAATAAAAGATAAAAATCATATGATCATCTCAATAGATGCAGAAAAAGCATTTGACAATAGACAACATTCATTTGTGATAAAAAAAAAACTCTCAACAAAGTAGAAATAGAGGAAAGACATCTCAACATAATGAAGACCATGCATAACAAACCCACAGCTAGCATCATACTCAATGGTGAAAAGCTAAAAACTTTTCTGCTAAAAACAAGAAAAAGGTGCTCACTCTCACCATTTTTATTTAGCATAGTCCTAGCCACAACAATCAGAAAACAAACAACAAAAAGCATCCAAATTGTAAAGGAAGAGGTAAAACTGCCATTATTTGCAGATGACATGATGCTCTATATAGAAAACCCTAAAGACTCCATGCAACAAATATTAGAATTAATAAATGAATTCAGTAAAGTTGTAGGATACAAAATTAATATATAGAAATCAGTGATATTTCTATACACTAATAATGAATTATCAAGAAGAGAAATTAAAAAAACAACCCCATTTACAACTGCATCAAAAAATAAAATATCTAGGAATAGATTTAACCAAGGAGACAAAAGAGCTGTACTCTGAAAACTGTAAGAAGTTGATGAAAAAAATTGAAGAGCTGACATAAATATATCATGCTCATGGATTGGAAGAATTAATAAGAATTAATATCATTAAAATGTCCATATTACCCAAAGCAATCTACAGATTGAATGCAATCTCTATCAAAATACCGGTGTCATTTTTCACAGAGCTAGAACAAATAATCCTAAAATTTATATGAAACCACAAAAATCCCAAATAGCCAAAGCAATCTTGAGAGAGAAGAACATAGATAGAGGTATCACACTCCCTGATTTCTACAAGCTATAGTAATCAAAACAGTATGGTACTGGCACAAAAATAGAAACATAGGTCAATGGAGCAGAATATAAAGCCCCCAAATTAAACCAACCTTATACGGTTAATTATCTGCAACAAAAGAGGCAGGAGTATACAATGGGAGAAAGACAGTCTCTTCAATGTATGGCATTGGAAAAACTGAACAGATTGCAAAAATATAAAGCTGGACCACTTTTTTTCACACCATATACAAAAATAAACTAAAAATGGATTAAAGACTTAAATGTAAGACCTGAAACCATAAAATTTCTAGAATAAAACATAGGCAGTAAACTCTGATACTGCTTTTAGCAATATTTTTCTGGATATGTCTCCTCAGGACAATAAAAGCAAAAATAAACAAATGGGACTACATCAAACTAAAAAGTTTTTGCACAGTGAAGGAAACCATCAAGAAAACAAAAAGACAGTCTACCGAATGGAAGAAGATATTCACAAATGATATACCTGATAAGAGGTTGATATTATATATACATATATATATATATGTATATATATATATATATATATATATATATATATATATATATATATATATATACACTCAACATCACAAAAAAACATCTAATTTAAAAATGGGCAGAGGACCTGAATAGACATTTCTCCAAACAAGACATACAAATGGCCAAAAGACTTATAAAAAGATGCTTAACATCACTAATCATCAGGGAAATGCAAGTCAAAACCACAATGAGATATCACCTCATACTTGTCAGAATGGTTACTATCAAAAAGTAAAAAAAACAAAAACAAACAAATGAAAAACAAGTGTTGGTAAGGATGTGGAGAAAAGGGAACCTTTGTGCACTGTGGGTGGGATTGCAAATTGGTGTAGCCACTATGGTAAAGAGTATGGAGGTTCCTCAAAAAATTAAAAATAGAACTACTATACAATCTTGCAATTCAACGTCTGGGTATTTATCTGAAGAAACCAAAAACACAAATTCAAAAAGACATAGGCAGTCTTATGTTTATTGAAGCATTATTTACAATAGCCAAGACATGGAAGCAACCTAAGTGCCCATCGATGAATGAAATAAATGGGTAAAGAAGTTGAGGTATATATACATTCACACAATGGAATATTATTCAGCCATAATGAAAATAAAATCCTGCCATTTGTGACAACATGGATGAGCCTAGAGAGTATGGTCCTAGTGAAATAAGTCAGACAGAGAAAGAAATATACCATATGGTTTCACTGATATGTGGAATCTAAAAAGCAAAACAAAAGAAATGAACAAATAAAACAAAAGAGAAACAAACTACTAGATACGGACAACAAACTGGATTGCTGCAAGAAGGGAGGGAGGTGGGGGAATGGGTTTAAAAAGTGAAGGGAATAAGAGGTACAAACCTCTGGTTATTAAAAAACAAACAAACAAACAAACAAACAAACAAACAAAAACCCAGTAAGTCATGGGGATGTAGCATACAGCATAGGGAAAATCGTCAGTATTATCGTGATAACTTTGTGTGGTGACAGATGGTCACTGCACTTATTGTGCTGATCACATTGTAAGGAAGATAAATGTCGAATCACCATGTTGTACACTTGAAACTAATATAATATTGTACATCAACTGTAATTCAGAAGAGATTCTATGACTCTCCGAAGTGGCAATAAATTAAGATTGAGCAGAATTGTGTTTAAATCGTCTAGATGTCATGCCACTCATCTGTTTTACGTACGGATGAAAAGTGACACTTTGTCTTTATGTTTATGACCCTCTGTGTACTGTTCACAAGGAGTGATTGGCTGCATGTATATTTTCTTGTGAACAGTACGTACCTTCTATATTGTTTCAGCAGCAGCATCATTCCTTCCGTGATACCCTAGGTGGAGCACAGAACACACAACACAGGAAAGAGGAAATCGAGAACCCTGCCCATCAGAGTCCATGGTTTCCAAGATCTGTAAATACACAAATATATCTATCTGAACACAATGTTATAGGTAAACACTGAGTACACATCAGGATTGCTCCTAGTCTGGTTGCTAAAGTCCTCACAGAAAAGATGTGGAAAGCAGAGAAAACATATATAGATTAAATGTGCTCTTAAATTGCAAGTAGGTAGTGGCCAAAACAGACCAGGGGAGATTCCGTGTAAGCACAAGTGAAATTTAAGCAATAGTAATTCAGTTATTGTTTTTGGTGATTGGTTAACAATTTTCTTGCCATATTAAAAAAAAAATTTTAAATAATTTCTCAGAGTAGGTTTAATTAAATCGGAGGAGTGTGTTTTTCTTAATAGAAGTGTTGTTCTGATGAACACCATCTTAAGTTTAATGTCATGGTGCTCCTCTTACAAGGCTCAGGGCATGTGGAATAGGATTTTAGGGGCTTTTTGATGGATGAAGGGAGAAATTTCTTAACAGGATGAGATAGAGATTGATTACAGTGTGTAACATCTGGCTTTGCCAAAAACACTGATTGATTATTGACTGGCTGTTTCATTATATCCTGGGAATGTTGAAGAAACTGGTGGGTGGTCTTTGTGCTAGATGCTAGTATTGCAGTTAAGTCAGTTACATTATAGAAATACATTACATTAGATGTGCTTTGTTTTGAATTCTTCCTTCTTCCTTTATTCCCAATAACTCACTTAGCCCCATTGATTTGGGGCCTTCAAACTCTCTCTTCTCTATTCTTTTCTCACTACCACCACTGAGTAACTGTCAGAAGTCTCCTAATTGACTTCCTTTTTTTTTTTTTTTAAATTCCAAAGCTCTCCCCACAATTACAACTCTTGGCAAGAGTCTCCAGAATATTTCCTTTGATCACCTCATTTTCCTCATGAAAAAAATCTCCAAATGCTTCTTTTTGCTACTTTATGACATCAAACTTCTCTGTGAGACTTTCAAGAATATCAATGACAAGGTCCATTTCCCTATTCAAAATGATTTCTCAGTGCTTTTAATATCTTTTTGCTCCTGTAATCTAGTAAAGAGGAGGGGAAATTGAGAAAGGTAATGACGAGGGAAAGAAGAGATTAGTTAGCATTCTTTGAATTCCAGTTCCTTCTGACCTTGTCTCATGGGTAACTGTGAAAAGATAAACACTTGCTGCATTTTTTCATCTGAAAAACTGAAGTTAGGAGAAGTTTGTCCAAGTGATGATTTGCCCAAAGCTAGAAAGCTAATCAGTAGAGCTGAGATTCCAAGCTGGGTCTGGGGTCCTCTGAAGCCCTCCCTTTTCCAATATCCCGTGTGTTGTGCTGATGTAATCTGCCCCCTCCCGCTTCACCTCTACCAGCCAGCACCTGGAATGCCCTTCTTTCTACCTCTTTTTCGAAATCCAGTTTCATCATATAAGATCACAGTAATTTATTCATTTTACCACTGATGAACATTTTGAATTGTTCCCATTTTGGGGTTATTTGTATTACTACTACTATGAAATTATTGCAATTTTAAAAATTGAATATATATACACTCCTTGGGGGGTATAAACGATGAAGTGGAACTAACTAGGTAATAAGTTATATGTATGTTCATCTTTAGTAGATAGTGCCAAATCAACTTCCAAAATGGTTGTACTAATTTACACTCTCACTGCAACGTATATATCTAGCTTCTCTTCATCAACAACTGATAGTATCTATAGTATAATTGCAGATTCCTCTCTCTCTCACTCTCTCTCTCTCCACCTAGAAGGTATCTTTAGTAAAAGTCTGGTGAAATACTAAGTGAATAACTAACAAGCACACAATTGTTGGCTTCTATATTCTGTTGTCACCTGTTAGCATAGGCTTTGGGGGCAGACTGCCATGATTCAATTTCTGACATCAAATTACTTTTCTGTGCTAGTTTCTTTACTTTCAGCATTACAGGGTTGTTTTGAAAATTAAATAAATTGAGTATAAAATACTTAGAACAACGCCTGGCATATAGTGAGAGCTCAATTAGCTATTACTGTTATCTAACCTGGCGGCCTGCATCCTGTTAGGCTCCCTAGAAATAGAATTGGTTAGTACAAATCTTTGGCATCCCCTCTCGGAAGCGTGCCCTAAGCAGCCGACCCCACAGAGAGCCTCTGAACTTCTAAAGTTCTCTCTACCCCCCATTCACCACCTGTCCTATACCATGGGTGAGTGCCATGTCTCTCCAGATAGATAGCAAATTCCCTAAGTAGAGTGTCTGACATATTCTTCGTGGTAGTAGTGGTTTCGGATTCCCATTTTATTTATTTATTATTTTATTTTATTTTATTTTTATTTCATTAAGATTTTTATTGGGGAATTGGGGGAGGGGAACAGTGTTGGGGAATTGAGGAGGGGGACCAGCCAAGTTGTTGTTCTTCAGTCTTAGTTGTGGAGGGCACTAGTCGCCATCTGGCTGCCCGTCAGCGGCTCGTGGCCTCTAAGCTAAAGGTGCTGTGTTCAATCTTAGTTGTGGGTGGGCGTAGCCACCATCCCATGCAGGAGTCAAACCAGCAGCCTTGTTGTTAAGAACACATGCTCTATCCACTGAGCCATCCAGGAGGCAGTTCAGCTCAAAGTGCAGAGTTCAGCCTTAGTTGCAGGTGGGTGTCGTAGCCCACCATCGAACAGGAAATCTTGTTGTTACACCAGTTGAGCCATCCTGCTACCTGTTGGCAGCTCAGCGACAGCTCAGCTTGGGCGCAGTGTCACTGGCCCATGTGGGAATCGAACCGACGGCCCTGTTGCTCAGAGTTCGCACTCTTAAGTCAACTCTTAACCAAGTGAGCCACTCGGCTGGCCCCTTGGATTCCCATTTTAATTCGTGGGGCTCTTAGCTCAAGTAATTTCACCTGAACCCATATTTAAGCAGGTCCACAGCTGGGGAGCTATGGAGAAGGGGACTGGTCCCTTTTGCAACCACGATGCTCAAATGTAGTTTCTAATGCTGGCAAGAATGTGCACCACTCCTCTAGATAAAAGATACCTCTCTGTGAATGCTATCTGACATCACTTGAATCATTTGACATCAGTGCTTAGTAAATATTTGCCCTTGTTTATTGACCACTTGTCCTTTCTTGACTTCCTTGTTCTTGCCTTGTTCCCTTCCCACCCACCTGTGTTTGATGTAATGTCCTCCCATTTGTGTGACATTTGGGACTCCTCTGGCTCCTTTCAGTTCTCAAACAATGTGAATCAGTTCTTATATAGTAATTGACTGTAACCCAATAAAGCAAATTCCTATCCTTAAAAAATGAATAAGCTTTGTTAATCCATGACTGGCCCCTCTGAGTTATTTACAATCAGTTTATAGATTCCCAGCCTGCAAGAACTGTGTTTCAATAAAAATGTGATTTAAGCACTTTTTGTTCGAGGAGGAATTCATAACTGTTATTGAAAATGAGAATGAGAGGGAGGTATGCAAATAATCTCCTTGTCAGAGCTAGCATCACTCTTTCCTAGAAAATGCAGGCTGTAGATTCTCTGTGCTGTAGTTGATTTTGGCATTTGGGGTTGGCAGGGGATTTAATACGGAGCTAGTGCCTGTAGGTAAAGCAGCAACTGAAATGCAGACCTTGACCTGGAAGCCACCTTCTGCAGGAAGTCATTGTTTCCCGTTGATCCCATTCCTTCAGTGGGTTATGAGGGACAAGGACTAAGAGATCTCCAAACATCTGTTCAGCCCTCAGAAGCCTTGGGAGGGTGCGGGCAGCAGCATTGAGATACCAGGGCCATGATGAAAGGGGAAAGGATGACAGCTTTCCCTGGGGAAATCCCTGTGCAAAGTGAGAGGTCAGGGTGCTGGGAGTGAAGTAGACTTAGAGGTTAAGGCGGCAGCAAGATTGACTGTTAGAGGACTCCCTGGTTGCTGGGCATTTGTGTGAAAAGCCTAGAAAAACGAAAAAGTCCAAACAATTTGGACGCAATAGGGTAGTCTCCTAACATCATGCTATGTTCTCCTCCTCTACTGTAAACATGACAGTTGGATGAGTTCTTGGAGGGGCCTCTGCACACCAGATGCAGTATGCTGGGTGCATGCAGTACTGAGTGCACACCACCTGTTCAAAAGGCTTCTGGCCTAGGCCAGGGATGCGCTGTTCCTTGGGGACCCTTCTCTGAGCTGACACTAGACTCGGTTCAGCTCTGGGTACTCCCTGAAACCAGAAAAGTCCTGCCAGCTCAGCCTTTTGGGAATATCCACTTATGACAAATACCCTCAACCTCTGTAGTGGCATTCTCCTACACTTGCAGGCTCTTACCTTGATTTCGCTTTCAATACACTGCTTCATTTAAAAAGTCTGCCTCTTCTATGGGGCTCTATGAAGGCAGAGATTTGTCTGCTTTGCTCACTGCTATATCCCCAGCACTCTACAGAGCCTCGCCCAGAGTAGGTCCTCAGATGTTGAAAGAATTACCTGTTACTTCAAATAAGCTAAATGTCTGGACAAACAGCAGTCAACATCATAGGGCGGGCAATAAATATAGGGAACATTACTTCATGGCTGTCCTTGGGAGACCGGTAAATTGAAAAGGATTTGTTTGGATGGATTTATGAATAACTGACATCATAAAATGCTAAGAAAACCTGGAATATGAATAAGTTGTCTTTAAGACCACCCTATACTCCTCTGGAGTCAGAAGCTGCTGCTATTGGAAGCTGGAAATCACAGCAATATTTTCCTGGTTTTAGATTTGAAAAGGACCCCTTATTGCCCCTCTTAACCGAAATATACAAAAGAACACTCATGACACAATTTATGTAAATATTTTTCAAGGTTTTATTGCAAACCAAAATTGGTTTATCACACACAAAAAAAGTTGTGTGGTGGGGAGGGGGAAGGAATTGTACATATTATAACTATGTTAATTACAGTACATTAAAATGGTGGTTTACATTACAAATAAGCCTGTAAGTTTAAATATACTAGTGTTATAACCCAATGTACAGACTTTCTTTATACAATACATACAATTATCAGGAATGCAAAAAAAAAAACAAACCCAAACAAACCAAAAAACCATAAATAATGCCCATTTTACAGGTGACATTTTAAACAATGAAAACATCAGGCTTGAGTGACAACTAGGGCATTGGTCCAAAAAACCCTTTCTAAAAATAGAAATATTTGTAGCAGCAATGCTTTCTGTAAGCATCTGGATACAAGTCAATGCAAGACCATTTCAATAAATTTTAGTTATTAACTATATCTTACAAAAAAAACAGTCTACACATAAATTGATCTTCCAAATATGGAAGAAACAAACAATGTCCCACATTGTAGTGTCCTGCAAGTGTCACATTGATGCTTATAACTAAATCCATCTGTGATCAAGCATACCACACTCATACCACTGTTTGCACAGTAAATCCACAAGGAGGAATAAAGAACTGAAACACTCTGCAATAGGAAAAGCTTTGGAGCTAACACGATCTCATCAGAAAAGGCACATTTCGTAAGATTCGCGATCTCGGCCCAGACAGACCCTCAGCAAGTTCCTTCTTAGAACGGCGTCCTCCTCCTAACCAGACTGCTGTGTCTGTCTAAGGCGGCACTCGGATGCGCATTCCAGAGATAGCACCACGTTGGAAGGGAGAATAAAAACGCAAACCTCATGAGCTCACTGAGAGGAGGATGTGCTCTTCGAAAAGCTTCCAGCAAACAGTGTGCAATACGATTGCCAAGATGTGCAAGCTCCCAGGGGTGTGCAAATTCTCTTTTAAGCTGTCCTGTCGGCTGGCAGCTCTGCCAAAAGGCTAACTAAAACGTTTAAAAACACATACATTCCTTCGAAACCCAACCCTAAGCCTGTTCAGAGGAAAGAGTCCACAGGAGGTGCATAGGAAAAGCCTAGGAAGGCCTCTGCCGCTTCCTTGACGCTGGCGGTGAGGAGGATGCTGTCGGGAGACCTGCCAATGGAGTTGGGGACTGGCTCTTCAGTAAACTCGGGATCAAAGTGCCTCAGGTCACTGGGTCCGCTCTACAGCAGGAAAGAAAAACCACGCTCAGGGTCAAGAATTCACACTGGATACAAGGCAGGGGAATCCTCATTTGGGCTTTGAATTCTGGAGCTCAAGTCTTTAGAGCTCTATATGGAAATTCCCTTAATAATCTTCCATATCAAGCACAAAACCCAGAGGTCACACTGAGTTTAAATGAGGAGGATGGTCCATTCTTATCTTTTGGTACTTTAATTGATAAATGTGTTGAAAAAATCATGTGAGCTTTCTTGGGACAAAAATTCTACTTTTTTCTAGATAAAATAATGGTCCATGAACAAAATATCGGCCAATTTACTCCTTGAGGGCTTCCCCCACTCCGCCACCACCACCACCAACTCTAACTTAAAGAAATGCCCTTTGGGCCTCATTATACTTAGATGAGAAAAAGATACTCACCACATTTGGGTTAAAAGGGGGAGTAATCTTCTTATTGATAAGATCATCCCAGTTAATTACGGAGAAGAAAACATGATTCTTAATCTCCATCTGTCAAGAAGAAAAACAAGATTAATTTAGACAGGCAGAATTCGAGACGGGCAGTGAGATCCCGTGTACTTCCGGGACAGCCCAGGAGAACAGGAAAAAAATTACTCACAAAGTCATCCTTGGCGCCCAGTCTCTTTGTCCGGTCTTTCTGCAGGAGGCCCTCCAGGAGGTGTCTTGCAGAATTTGTGATATTTGGCTTCAACTGGAGGGGCTTGTTGAGAATGTTGTCATACATCTCAGCTGTGTTTCGGCTATAAAAAGGAGGCTGCAAGAATGGAGACAATGACTTAGTATTTACTTGGAAGTTGTGTATAGCATCCATGACCAATAGAGGAAAAGGCAAGCTGGAATATATTAAGCAAATCCATTAAGCTGGATTTGACAGTCTTTTTCCCTTACAGGTTTTCTTTGCCCTGGATTTTTAAGTGTCTATTTTGCAACTCTTATCAGGGGGTAGATGCTAATAAAGCCATGTTTTTCACTCTCACATAGATTAAGTGATGTCCTATGTAGTAAAATGTGAATTTACAAAAGAAAAATCCACTAGGTAGGGTTTTACCCTAAAACACTTATAAAATAACCAGGATGCCTCTCTACAGCATTTGCTAAACCTAATACTAAGGGGCAAAACACAATGGCCGGGTCTGCAAGAGGGCCCATGTGCAATGCTCCCATGAGAATTGGGAGCATTCTCAAACCAGGGGTAATATTTCATGATTCTCAATGTGCTACTCACCAGGCCATACAGCATCTCATATAAGACGGCCCCCAGGCACCACCAGTCCACGGTCCTGTCATAAGGCTGCTTATGAAGCACCTCAGGTGCAAGATACTGAAAGACAGAGCAGGAAAACAGAGTTTAGAGCCCATGAAACCAGCCAAAGCCCAAGTCCAGGCATGCACTTTTAAAGGGTGGAGAGACCCTGAGTCCACTTAGAGAACATATTTCTTTAGATTACTTCCTAATAAAGGTGCCGGCCTTTGAGGCTGACTGGCCACTTACGTTTACTGATAACCAGGACTCTATTGGGCACCCAACAGTATTGTCCTTGGGGATTTAGAAATCTTTTATGACATGGATCTTGCAAACAGCTAGTTTTAATTAAAGCAACATAAGACCTTGGAATATCTCATGTTGCGTCAAACAGCAAATTTATTTTACTTGCACTGAATTGGACCAAGAAGTCTTAGAAAACAATTGACTCCTTTGGTAGCTAAAAGCATTATTGTACTTATCTCTCTGGGAAGGAGTGGGTAGACCAGGCACCAAACCAAGAGTGCGCATACCTCAGGTGTGCCACAGAAGGTGGATGTCGTGCCATTGTGTTCAATGTTCTCTTTGCAGAGCCCAAAATCAGTAAGGACAATGTGTCCCTGTGAATCCAGTAGAATATTCTCTGGCTTTAAGTCTCTGTAAAAAAGTGAATGGAAAAGTAGTTGCATAAGTTAATTTCACTTTGTAAGACAGCCTCTCTAAAGATAATTGCTAGGGGTATGAGAAGCATTTTAAATTCACTATAGTTGTATAGAGAATAAAAAAGGGAGTCCTTGTTCTGCTAATCTGTTCTGGATTAGGCACAATCCCAGTTGGCTAGCTCCCCAGTGGCATGGAGTCAAGGCAGCTCGCATGCCAGGGGATCTGGTTTTAGGTGACCAACTTGTACCCAAACAAACATTATTTTAAGGCCCTGTCAAAGGCTAGAACTTAGTCTCCTTTATACCTAGGAAGATAGCCTTAAGAACGCTTCAGCTCACCTATAGACGATGTTCAGAGAGTGCAGGTAACCCAAGGCACTGGCTATTTCAGCAGCATAGAAACGGGCCCGTGGTTCCAGGAAGCAACGCTCTCTCTGGAGATGGTAGAACAACTGCAGGAGACAGAACAAAGTCTGGGTTGCCAAAGCCTGATAACAATGCATGTAATTTGTCTTGACTTATATAGCTAAAGAGAACAATTGCAGGAAGTGGCCCTAAATAGTCTACTAGCTATTTGAAACCTGGCAGGTTAAAGGAAATGCTAACTAATTCTAGTAACTTTTCCCCCCTATGTTTTAAAAACTTTCTTCTCAAACTAAAGCCAAGTAGGCTATGTACACCCCTCCCCCCCACCCCACCCCACCCAGGGTTAGCTCATATTCCCTTCAGCTCACCTCTCCACCGTTAATGTAGTCCAGGACAAAGTACAATTTGTCAGCAGTCTGGAAAGAGAAGTGAAGGCCCACCAGAAAAGGGTGTTTCACATTCTTCAGTAGAACATTGCGCTCTGACATAATATGCTTTTCCTAGGAAAAGAACAATTAAGATTTAGTGGCAAATTTGAACATGACACCAAAATCCCAAGGTGAAGCTACTCAATGAAAGTCTATCTCCAACCCCAATTCGGCAAGCACATCTCATACCTCCTTCTTTTTCAGGATCGCTTTCTTCTGTAAAACTTTGACTGCATAGAACGCTTCTTCTGCTTTGTGTCTTGCTAGCAGAACCTGAAATTTCAATTAAAAAATCAACTTTTGCTATTCACATCCAGGGAGAACGTAAAATGAGTGAATGAACGACTATCAATGAGGACTATCAATGAGATTTGAGATTACCTTTCCAAAACTGCCCTTTCCAATCACTTTCAAGAAGTGAAAGTCAGATGGTTTAGCATGAGGATTGGACGATGGGCCAAGGTTGATTTGCTGAGAAGGACTTGGCTGGAAAAGAAAATATTTTCTTTTAATATCTTTGTTTCAAAGGAAGACATCGATAATAAAATATAGCCAATGTCAAAGATGTTACATCTGCAAATGACTGAGGCAACTCATCATGCCTCTATAAACACATTCAAAATTAGTTTTCATCCATACATGTCAATATTTCAAATTAGAGTATGAAAACTATGCACGTGATTGTAAGCAGATAAAACTTTTATGAAACATGCCTTTTAAAATACTCTACTGACTCAGTACTTAGGTGCTTATGTCACATGTTATGTTCTGAACTAAAGAGGCATTCATTCCTGCCTTGATACTAATTTCTAGAAATGCCATTTTAATTCATCAATGTAGGAATCCTAACTGACTCATTTACAAGATTCCTGAAGAGGTGCATCACAAATAGAGACTACTTACTGGAGGAGAAGGGTTGGCGTTCATAAGCTCAGGCTCCTGAGGTTGGGAGATTTTCAAAATAGATTGAACTTCAGGGCTGCAAAGAAAGAAACTATTTAGAACCTCTTAATTCGCCACCAGGGGGCACATGAACATCAATAGTGAATTTCTGGCTCAACTTTTCCAGAATTCCGTGTTTAAACTAAAAACTCCCAGATAAATTACTCAGTTAAAGAAAAGAATAGCCAAAGACAATAATAAATCCGGCTAAACAGAGATAAGGGATGTTTTTCGTGGAGACAGGGGTGAAGTAGACAAACGTGAAAATTTTATCTTACAGTTCTAGAGCCAAATCCGCCAATGAATTTTAATGTTTAGAATGTTTTAAATACATTGTAACATGAAAAGGGATCTCCATCCCCGGGGAAGTCTTCTGCTTCCTGATCAACCCTCTGATGAGAATGTCTTTACCGCTGGTAAACTGAAACTATACTAATTTTTCTTTCCCCAAATCTCCCCCAAACTTACTGTTTGCATGCATAGGAGTTATTGGCAATCTTCTGAATAAAGTCGTTCAGACCCATCCTCCTCTGCTTCATGAAAGCTGTGAATTAGAGAAGATAAAAAAAACACACAAAACGTTTAGATGCCTTCATAACATCCGACGCCACACGCACTAATCTGATGCGGGACCTTCAAAAATTTTCCACTTCGCAAATCCTAGAAGTCCAGTCTTATTCCTACACTCACCGATTAGAATTGCTACCATTCCCCTCATTCTGGAGTAAGTGAGGGTGCCTCTAGCAGCCTCGGTTTTCACTGTCATCGCCACAGAGAGCACAGAGGGAGCACAAGGAGCCGTTATTGGCAGGACACCCACTGAGCGAACGCTGCTCTCGGGCGGTGCAGCCCGCCTTATAAACTCTGCGCCGCTGCGGGGGCGGGGCCCGTGCGACAATGTGTACGTCACGATGCCAGGCCCCGCCCTCCTCCCTGCCCAGGCCCCGCCCCCTTGTGCCGCCCGGCTCCGCTGGCAGCAAAACTGCCAGCGGCTGGAGGTTCCAGCACAGCCGGGGGCGGGGGGCGCGGGGGGCGCGGGGACCTCCCCGGAGGGGCCCGGTGCGGGGCGGTAATCTACCTCTCGTTCTAGGGCCAGAGAGAGGGAAACCGCAGGCGGAGCGGGTGGGAGGAAAGGAGAGCCCGGGGTAATTTTCCACCGTTCTCAATTATTCAGCCCTGCGAGAAAACCAGAGTCGCAGCACCGAGGTACTCTCCGCCCGGTGCGCGGCGACCGGGTGGCTTTGTGCCCGCTCTTGGTTTCTCAAACCCTGACTTCGGATTCACTCTCGGCCCCGGCGCCGACCCTCTTTCCAAATTCACACGGCAGCGTCCTCTGCCTTCCCCCGGGGGCAGCGCGCCACCAGCCGGGGTTCTCTCTCCAGAGCAGAGTGGCCGCGCCGGAGGGGGTCCGGGACGGCCCCGCGCGCCCTTATCTGCAGGGTCAGCGTGAGGCCAGGGCGCCCGGCCAGTCACCCCGCTCCCGCCGTCCCTTCCCCGCTCCCCGGACCTCATCGGTCCACTCAGAACGATCGCAAACACCCAGCTCCTCTCGCCGGAGCCGAGCAACTAGTGGGGGAGTGACACGGACACCCCGCGTGCCGGCGGCGCTTACCCAGTCCGGTTAGCAGGAAGGACTCGCTCCTTTTCTGAGCCTCGGCCCTCTTTTTGTGGCGGGGCCGGAGCAGGGACTGGAGCCGGGCCCTGGCTAACGCGCCCTGCATCTCCCCCATGGAAAGCGACGGCGGGGCGCGCAGCCGGCGAGGGCGACCAGAGAGCACTGACGTTTCCTTGAAGGAGCCGCCGTGACTCAGGCCGGGCAAGATTTCCTGCCCCGAGTCCCAAAACAAACAAATGGCCCTTGTGCACGGCCGAGCCGCTTCCGAAAACGCCTTTTTTGTGCTTTTGGCCAAAGCCAAAGCAAGGCTGAAAAATCCCAGAACTTGGAAGAGAAGGAAGGAAAGAAAGAGGGAGGGGGGAGGGGGAGGTCAGGAATGTGTAGGGGAGGGGGCGGAAATAAAATTCGTCTCTGCACTAAAGGGGGAAAAACTACAATCTGCATTGCACTTTTTTTTCCCCCCTAAAGTGATCTCCGAGAACATTCTGTCCTTTCCGCATGTAGTTTTTTTCCCTTGCATTTTTAATCCCCACCATACAAGAACACGTGAGGAAGTGGCAAATTAGGGGAGCGGTGGCTCCGCGCCAAGGGCCGACCTGGTGTGACCCCAAGGCGGCGAGGGCGGCGCGGGATCCGCATCTTGGGGCAGCGTCCACTCCTCCGATTCTCTGTCCCGCTACCCCACCTGAAAGCTCCGCAAGGTCACATTACATTGCCTTAAAAATCCCTTAAGAAGAGTTTGTCCTCTTCTTCCCTACCTCTCCCTCGGTTTATTTCAAGGACTGGCCCAGGAGTCTTCTTACAGTTTTACCACCTGGCTCTTTGTCTTAAGTCCCAGATCAACTGTGACTCTTTAGCTCCTGAAAGATTAGCGGCGGGGTGTGTGTGTGTGTGGGGGGAGCGGGAGCCTCCGTTCCAGAAAGCAGAGGACAGAAGGGAGCTCTGCAGACTAGCGGCTCGATGCCTTCTTGTAACCCCGTCGCTGGGAGATGCCTGGAAGCTGCAGTCTGACCGCCGGCGCGAGGAGTCGCGCCAGCGCTGGCTGGGAAGCTGCAAGCACCGCCACCGGGCCAGGAGCGAGCAGACCGCTGCAAGTTACTGAGATTTTCAGGGCCCGGTGCCTGGGGCTCGCTGGTGCTGTCGGCAGTGGTTGCCCTGCCGTGACCCCTTTTTCGGAGTTGCTAAGGGCCCTGCCATTTCAGAGTTGCCTACTGGCTCCGCAATGCCAGCTGTCAAACCAAGAATAGCATTTAAGCGGTTTTCTTTGGTCCTGGACAGGGATTCGTTTTGCAGGCATAACCACCTCATTTGCCCTAATATGATTTGTGGCCTCCACTTTTCTTGGTGGAGAAGAGAACGTGCATCATTTCTCCTGGAGACTGGCTGAGATCTGGCTCAGTATGCACTCTTAAAAAGAAGCGCTTACTGTTGCCTGAAATTGACGCTTCAACCTAAAGCAAGGTTTAGGAAACTTCAAATCGTAGTCACTGACCCACTTCTGCTTCCTCTTGTGTGGATTCTTCATAAAATGATTTGTTATTGCCAGTACCGTTTCAACTAGCCCAGCCCAGCCCAGCCATGCTCCCACACCATTCCTTCCCTTTTTGAAAGAGCAATTTTTGCAAAGACTGCCCAGAAACACCAACTTGCACAAAGATTTCTGCTTGTTTGCTTTTAAGCATTAAATTAAGAAATCTTCCACCAGAGTCCCCTATCCCCCCACAACCTGTGCCTTCCCCATGCCAAGTAACCCTAAATCCTCTGAAGCATCTTTGTTTTATCCTTTTCATTCAAATTATAGTAGTAAAAGCAGACAAACCTCTCAAAGGGGATTTTATAGCCTCCTCTTTCATTCTTCAGGTTGCCTAGGATGTGAAGTTTGGAGATTACTTCCTGAAGGCTGGAGGTAGTAGGTAGAGCTCAGTTAGGGCTGGAGTAGCCTCCTGGTATGTGCCTGATAAGGCTGGAGGCTGAGATGACATGGGAGCACGAGCCAGAGGCAGCTGTCCCTGCTGTGTTATCAACCCCACTTTATATAAAGGCAATTTACATACAGGAAGGGAGCAAGTTGCAAAGTTCAACACTGGGCCATTTATTCCCTCCATTGCAACATCACCCAGAAAATTATAGTCATCAGCATCCTGAGTTTATTATACCCCCAGCAAGCCACACAAAAAAATGTAACTTGACTGATTATCATCACAAATCAGTCCAGAAAATCAAACACATGCGTGTAGGGTTCATTTTCACAAAGAAGCTCTGCCGCTCCAGCAGGCATTCCAAGAAGACCTTGGAATTTACGTTAGAAGGCTCTGCGTGGAATAGAGAAGAGGCACAACCATATGATTTGTGGTTGGAACAGAAAAGGACCGTCTGATGTGTTCCCTCCTCTCCCTGCCCTAACGTTCAGCGGTTGGAGACGTATGGTCTGCAAAACTTATCATTTAACGGAGAGAATCAAGTTGTTGAGACTGGCTTCTCTTCCAACCGGATACCTGGTGGGTGGAGCAGGCGCCCCCTGTTCTGTCCCAGCAACCTACTAAGACTTCCGAACAGGAAGGTGACACACGGCGGCGGGTGTATGGGGTAGTGAGGAGGTAGGCTAGGGAACTGTGAGTGACGCAAGCCTGTTAACTCTGCACAGGCTTTAGGTTGCCCTGTGGCCGCTATTCAAACGCTTGATCTGTTTCTTCCTTCCCGTCGCCAACATCTTTCTTTGGTTCAGATTGTCCTTGTAACTGGAGGAATCCGTCCCCTTCCCTCTTACTTCCTGGTGGCGAAGTGGCCAGAGTTGCATCACAAAACTCTGCTTGTAAATGCAACCTAGAGGGCGATCGCGTTCTCTGGGAGAACCACTCCGGAATGCGTGATGACCCCCGCCCCCCCCTTCTCTCCTGAGGTTTAGCCGGTTCCAGATAATTTCTCTACAACACCTTGTGCAGCCCTAGAAAATACAGACGCCTTGATATGGGATAGGTTAATTGCCTCTTCACTCCCCCAAGCCTGTCCTCTCACATTCAGGCCTCATACTGGGCAAGCTGCAATCAAAACTCTCATATGGAAATGATTCATCAAGATGGAAAGTTTGCACTGAAACAAAACGTTTTCTAGTGCATGTGTATTTTAATACTTCAGAAAATCACTTTAGCTCTTCTACTTTATTTTTCCTTAATGATGGACTGTAAAAACTAAAACCTGAAACTTTTACTAAGATATGACCCTTTTCATTTCATTTAAAGGTTCAGAAAAGAAATTACTGGTATTTCTCAACATATTAAAGGACATATTTTGAAAAACATTTTTATAAGGACTTAACTATATCCCCACTTGGACTATTTCTTAACTGTGTCAGCTGTGTTAGCCTTCCTTCCCTAGATATGATACCAGATTAGTAACAGGCCACTATAATTATTTTGTATAGCTCAAAGTGTCATAAATTCTAGAACAATACTGTGCAGTTTAGTTTCCCATACTTATTGATTCATCAGTTGGTGCTTATAGAATTCTTTCCCTGGAGCATCACCAAAAAACTACACAGAAATGCCAGAAAACATAATTATTACCCTAGAGAGCAACTAAATGGATCTGTTTTTGTTGAAGTTTGTCACCAAGTGCATATTTTTTTTACAGTGTTCATCAAACAGAAAATGATGACAGATGAGTTTATTCAGGATAGCCTATTATAGAAAAGTAACTAGCACTGGTAATTAAATAAAATAGCTACTTATAGAACACAGGCTCTATAGTGATTATTACCTTCCGTATTCATAATTGTCAAAGTTGACATGCAAATGGAGATAAGAATGTGATACAGTAGGTAACTGAGAGAAGAACATGTTATCTAGAATAATAGTGTTCGGAGTTATTTAAATCCCACAAAACTATATGCTTTCTATACGTAGGGCTTATTTATATTTTCTAAGACAGTAGTTTTGGAAAAACAAGACTATACACATCAGAATCTTGGAATTGGGGTGACCGGTTAGCTCAGTTGGTTAGAGCATGGTGCTGATAACACCAAGGTTGCCGGTTCAATCCTTGCATAGGCCACTGTGAGCTGCACCCTCCCTAAAAGAGTCAACTGTGCCATTGTAGCATGAAAGTACTGTGTAGCCAATGACCATGGCTGCTCCCCAATAAAATAAAATAAAATAAAATAAAATAAAATAAAATAAAAAAATCTTGGAATAGGGTTTTGTTAAACACGGTGCACATAGCTGTCTGGCATGCAGACCTTACATTGTTTTTCCTAACTCCATTTTTAAACTATTTTTAGAAATTATTTTTTTTTCTGAGTTGGGCAGATGATAGGCAAAATTGTGATGTAACAAAACTTGCTTTTAGGATGGAATTTATCTTCTTACACCCCTTTTTTGTCACTTTAGTTGACTCCAGTGCCTTTCCCACTTCCCACCCAGGGCACTGGCACACTGTGTGGCCCCCCCCACTCTTAACTGTTGCCTCTCACCATTCTTCCCACTAATGCCATCTGCCTCAAAACCCCACACTCAGCTAATCACCACTGGAGACACTGACTGGATCCACCCTTCCTCCTTTCCTTCCTTTCTTCCTTCCTTCCTTCCTTCCTTCCTTCCTTCCTTCCTCCTTCCTCCCTTCTTCCCTCCCTCCCTCCTTCTCACCTGCCTTCCCTCCCTCCTCTTCTTCCTTCCTCCTTTCCATTCATTCATACAAGCATTTAACAAGCACTTTTTAAGTATAAATATTAGGGTCAAGAGACACAAATGTGAGTAGTCCAGTTATCTCACTTCACAGAAGCTCTCGTTCTAAGTGGGGACACATGCACATAAACTATGTGTATTTATGTGTATGTGTCCACAACAAGTATTAAAACAGAAGTCTAAGCAATCAGCCAGGGCAGAACAGAGGAATTTTCTACTGGGGAGAAGCAGCATGCAGGGACTTGTTGAAGAAAGTCTCCACAACGAAATTATATTTGGGCTGATCCTGAAAGGACCAGCTTGGTACAAAAGAGGAAAGTTGATCTGAGTGGAGCAATAGCATGTGCACCACCCTCTAAGGGGCTGTACGGCATCTGTGGGTAATTTGGAAATATGCTCTTTACTCAGACCTTACACACAAGCAAAATGTATATGGCCATGTTGCTATTATTGCTATTATTATTGTAAGTTTTCTTACAGCACTTTCAAGTGAAATTAAAAAGATTTTAGCTGGCGCAAATATGCCTCTCCATCTCACTGCCCCTCCTTCCCCCATAACTACTGAACTAATAATGTCTTAAAAATATATCTATCTGAAGGACTGACGATTATTAGCCTGCATGGGCACCTCTGTGTCTGGTACCGTTCTAGTCATGGTTGCAGTTCATTCATCCATTCATCAACAGATTCTTCTAGAACTATGCATCAGACATTGGGCTAGATGCAGGAGATACAGTGATAAACATGAGCTCACAGGATGAGGGGTAGTTGGGGAATTGCCTGTAAAGGTAGACTGAACCCTAGCATCAAGTGATCTAAAAACCACCAAGGAAAATCCCTCCACCAAGACTTTTAAAGTGACGCATTCTAATGTGCTTTGGAGAGTTAATTCAACCCAAAATGTGATAAATAACTATTAATCCTTTATTAAATTCTATTAAGGGTATTTGCTTTTTTTCCCCCACTACCCCTATCCTGTTAAAAATGAGCAAATTTACATACATAAACATATGAGGGAGTGTTGGAAGTGGAATGGGGGAATTTATGTATTATAGTTGGAAGATGGATGAAAGTTTAGACAAGCATAGTTATGGTCTAGCACAGGGATTAGCAATCTTTCCAGGGGGTAGGGGTGCGGTAACACCAATGTTCTATATCTATCCCTTCTAGGAAGTTAGGCCACAGCAAAGTGGGCAGGGTGGGTGGGGACATGGTTTTGTAGTAAATTTTCTATCTCAATCTGGGGATAAATTAAAGAAGGAAGGCCAATGACATCACTTGATGTGGGTGGCATGGGAATCTAGCTAGCGACAAATCAATAGGTCTGTGAGGGCTGAAAACTCACCTTATCCCCATCGTCGGAATGTCGTCAATGCTTGATGTAGCATAATCAAACGAACAATAAATAAAAATATAACTGTCAACTAGAATACAATATGAAGGGCAAGGAACAGCACATATTTGACAGCTTTATGTTTGGATCTCAGGATTGACTGGAAAACGACATCTAGGGAACTTTCTACATGATTATGAAAAATAATACATCAGCAAGTTGGAAAAAATTTGAAGTAAAAATTCAGTATTATTGGTGACTTTCTAAACACAAGAGAACTATGGCCTTCCTGAAAGCTTTATACATTATTGACATAACTTTAGTGTTAGGCGGTTATTGCTAAGCATTTATTTATTATTAGGCATTTGCATTTTAAAAGGTCTTTCAGCTCAATTCAAAACAATTACTTTGCAATGACAAAACAGCTGATGCTGTGGCAAGGAAAGCCAGAGAGCTTTGGGGCTGAGGAGCCTCTCCCTTCACTCCGTCCAGGGTGAACCCACGTGCGACCTCCACGGAGACAGTATAAAGGGTTCCCTTTCACCCCCACTTGATTTACAAAGTGCCAATAGCAAATAAGGAGCCTGGATTTCTGGCAGACATCTGTGCCAAACTAAAGTGAAACCTGAAAGCTTCGAATGGCTCAGTGTAAACCTTTCCCCTCACCTCTCCCATTTCTGACCCTATCATCCACCTAGGGAGAAGCACCAGAAGCTCAGGCCACCCCTACGGACTGTTTCCTATAAACACTGCCTACAGATTGCAGCAACAAAATAAAATAACTATACTAGTAGTAACCAGTACTGGGAAAACCGGGACAGGTCAGGATGGTGGGCAGAAGTCAATTGGCATTATTTTCATGTGAAGCAGTTTAGGGTGCTTCTTTTCTACTTCAACCCTGAATATCAGCTACATAAATGTTTATGGCACCCCCTACAGCAAGCTCAGGAGTGTCAGTAACAGGCTGAAGGCACTCTTTAGTCGGCTACAACTGAGGCTCATTACCTGTGAGACATAGACAAGCTATTCTCTAAACCTTCATCTGTTCAGCTCTATCATGGAGATACTACTACTTAATATAAATTGTGAACAATAGTTGAAATAAAGAATTTAGTAAGGGCCACGCTCAAGATGGAATCTCCCATAGGAAATATATCTATGTTCCTTAAGGCCACCATACACATATCATCACTACAAACAGAATGCATCATCCAACACAAAGGGCTCCCCCAAGGCAAAATAGCAATGGTATGTGCTGTGTTTAAAGTGCATAAACAGTACAGGCCATTTAATCTGCTGGGCAGGGGGTAGGCCAAGCAAGGATAAACCTTTGCTCTTCAAACTTCCTACTCCTCCCTTGGTCTCCCCACAGACAACGCTCTAGAATGGGCTGTATCAAAGAACTAAACGCCATGATAACAGAATAAATAGTTGTTTACCATGTGTTTGCAGTAAAGGCTTAAGTTTGAGGTGAAAAAGCAGAAAGAGAGAGAGACAAAAGCGAGCCCAAAGGAATTTTCGATTGCTCATGGTGGATGGGAAACAACAGAACGTGCATGTGGGCCTATTGAAAGGGCGGACTCATTGAAAGAGGGTCAGAGAAGGCCAGCTAGCACAGATGACTTGTCTAGGTCATTCAGCTTACCCTTCAGTCAGGGAAAGAGGAGCAAGCTCCAAATGATCATGGCCTGTTCCTTTTCGTCGTTCAGACCTCTACTGAGCCCCTCTTTTGTGTCAGGCACTGTGCCACACCTTGGATCCAAGAAGGATACCTAAGATGGGCAGCATTGCTGCACTCGGGGAGGGCATGGTCTATATTTATTTTGTTAAATTGAACAGCACTTTCCCCAAAGGAAAGGTAAGCGTACAGATAGTTACTTCTCCTAAGACCCAATTATGCCTCAACGCCATTAGAGCACAGCCTTGGGTATGTTTAACCATTTAGAATATTCACTTTTTCAAATGAGGAATGAGCCGGAGCTGAGTCCTCCCGCGGTTCAGCGATATCTGGGACAGGACATCTAAA
>NW_017731950.1:344945-351331 GCF_001890085.2 Hipposideros armiger
TATACCAACTTTCTCCATTAGCTTCAGAACCTGTCACCCCAGCCTGAGGACACAGGGGACAACATGGCTGCCTCACAGGGGATTTTCTCTTTCTGTCTTGCAATTATAGAGTTATTGCATAACTTTCATACTGTCAGAAAGCCTGAATAAACATGTAATACAAAACCCTTCTACCTTATGTATTTTTTTAATGTCCTTCTCTATACAATGGTAAGACCTTGATAAAAAGAACTCCTATTGTGCAGTTCCTAATGTGTAGTTTTAAAGCCATGGCAGAATGACCATTGGTTGTCAGAAGTGGCAAGAGCCACAGAGCATGTGCAGGTGCTGCAAATGCTTACTACCAACTTGGTGGATAATTGCATTTTTATATTTGTGATTATATACACATGTATGTGTATCAGTCAGGGTTCTCCAGAGAAACAAAACCAATAGTGTGTGTATGTATGAAGAGAGAAAGAGAGAGAGAGAGAGAGAGAGAGAGAGAGAGAGAGAGAGAGAGAGAGAGAGAGAGAGAGAAACAGAAAGATATTTTAAGAAATTGGTTCCTACAATTATGGAGGCTGTCAAATCCAAAATCTGCACCGTGGGCCTGAAGGCTGGACACCCAAGGAAGAACCAGTGTTGTTGTTCAAGTCCAAAGGCTATCTGTAGGCAGAATACCTTTTTTGCTCGGGATAGGTCAGTTTTTGTTCTCTTAAGACCTTCAACTGATTGGATGAGGCCCTTCCCATCATGGAGAGCAATCTGCTTTACCTAAAGTTCAGATTTAAATGTTAATCTCATACAAATAACACCCTCATGGAAACATCCAGAATCTCTGGGCACTTTGGCCCCAGCCAAGTTGATACATAAAATTAACTACCACAAGTCCACCCCTTGTCACCTTGGCCACCATATGGATCTTCTTATACTTAAGCTTAATATAAAGACAATAACAAGGTCATATTTCCACCTAACATAATACAACTTCCACCCTAACATGACACAATTTTCCTGCATACAATCGAAAACCTACTAACCTTTTTGCCAGAAGAGGATGTGAAATTCCTGCGGGATGTTTATTCTTCTTGATATCCTATAATTTAAATACTATGATATAAAGTTCACAAATCTTAAATACTGTGATTTAAAGGCAGTATCTTACCCCCTTTTGTGTTACATGACAAGGAGGTAAGAGAGGGAAGAAAACAAAGACATTTACTTCATTCACACACACAAATGTTCAGTACATATTGGATGCAGTTGATGAATAAATCTCTCTGCTGGGCTCACAATAATTTTTTCTACTTTATTTCTCAGCTTTAAAACCCTAAGATGAACATTAAAAGCCTTGGTCCTTAGCTTGTGACACATTTCAGTGGGAGCTGTTTATTCTGGACTGGTTAATGGGAATACATTAATTTTTTTAATTAGTATATCCTGGGTCAGAACTTCCATGATTAGCTGTCATCATCTGACTTTCTAAGAGCATATGGTCATACCATCAGACACATTTAATAGTATTATTTGCTTTTGAGTTGTGATTATAGAATTCTTTTAACAAATAAGATTAATTCTAAGAAAAGAACAGTTTGGTGTTTGGGCTAAGAGTTTTAGATATATCAACTTCTGTTATTTCTTAGTGTGTGTGATAACACCAACCTTGTTTCATCATCACCACTTCACATAAGATATCAATGAAATCTAAAAGAATGAAAATAAGCTTTTGTGTAAGACCACAAGAAAACTGAAGAGAAGAAATTAAACAGATGTGAACAAAAGATAGGGATTCTGAATAATGCTTCACTCTTTAAACTAAATAAATATGGTCACTTTAAAGAAGTTACTACAATGTTGCTTCTAAAACTTTATGTTTAAAATTGAAAGGAGACTAACTATCCTTAGTATCTACCTACAATGATTCTATTTCACAATTCATAAAACATTGCTTAAAAATCTAAAGCCTTAAATCACAAACATAAATTATCAGGATAGGCCTATTTGAAATCCATTCTTCAAATCATGTTGTTTATATACATTTTTATATATCAATATGAATCCAATTTGGCAAGTTCTGTTTAATAAGCCTTGAATTTACCGTTTAAAAGCAAAATAGTGGCCGGCCGAGTGGCACGTTGGTTAGGAGTTGGCTTGGGACACCAGCTCTGAGCAGCAGGTGCGGATCCCACATGGGCCAGTGACTCTGCATCCTCTACAGCTAAGATGGGGAACAACAGCTTGACCTGGAGCTGGGCTGCTGTGAGTTGCCGGTGACAGGCGTAGGCTGCAGTGGGGCTGCAATGGGCTGCCGTGAGCTACCATGAGTGGCTGGCAGCTGGCATGAGCTGCTGTGAGCCGCTGTGAGTGGCCACCCAATGGCCACCGAGCGACTGCCTCACCCGGGAAGAGCACAATGATCATACCAACATGGGCCAGTGAAGCTACGTCCTCCACAACTAGACCGAAGAACAAAAGGACAGCAACTTGTCTGTTCTCCTTCCCCGATTCCCTAACGCTGTTCCCTCCCAAAATTCTCCAATAAAATCTTTAAAAAAAGAAAAAAAGCAAAATAATTTTCTTTTTCTCTTTCCCACATTGCAAATACTGTACTTTTATGTCCACAATCTTCTCTTGTAAGCATCACTGATGGTCCACTGCCTTCTGCCTTTTCTTTTTATAATGGGAACAAATAGCCAAAGGTCAGAAATAAGCCCAACAAACATAGTTTCTGTCTAAGCCCCATTTGCCACTCTCCTCTGCCTCCCTCTTCCTATCTTTTCTCAGTTCCCATTTTCTTTACTTAGGACTTTTCGTTTTCTTTAGGATTATTAGTTTCTGTAAGGATGGCAGGGACTTTGTAAGACTTCCCAGGACTTCCATTCCTTTTTCTTAAAACAGTTACAGAGAATTAAAATTAATATTACACACATTATATTATGTGCATGTATACATTATATGTAATATGTATTATGTATTACATATTATTAAAATATTAGTATTTAAAAAACATAAGAAAGCACATTTATACAAAAATGCCAAAGAGGAATAAATACACTAGACATAACTAGATTACTTCCAGGAATAATAGTGAAAGTGTCAAACACAGGTAGCCTTATTAGAACATGCTACTTCTGGATCTAACATCCCATCTCCTCCATATGAGCCAATTATTTTTCCTTATAGAGAAATCCTGTCTGATAATTTGACTCACAAAGAGACTGGGTAAAGGCACGTGGCTGGATCATTGTAGATTCATTGCCATTTCTAAAAATAATTCAACAACGACTCACCTCAGGCAGTTCATAGACAGCACAGTAAATGCCCTTTATTCTTTGTTTTAAAGTTTCAAACTATTGTATATATATATATGGAAGTTGGGGGTTTTATTTGAATAGCACCACCAGCCTCCCTTCATGCTTTTCATAGAGCTGTGAACAGATTCTATTAGCGTTAAAAGAGCCTTAGGAACTATGCATCTCCTTACTATATTCCTGATAACCATTTGTTGAGCTCTTTCTTTAATTTTTCACTAAAATCACCTCTACTTCCAAGGTTATCTCTACCATTGCCAGCTAGCATCAGTTGGTAAAGTTCTTCCTGAGGCCATGTTCAAATATCCTCATGAGGTGTTTTAAGGAATAGCTCTTCTGCACATTCTAAAGGCAGGCACAGTGGTGGTGCTGAGGACACACCGATCAGAAAAGCACATGTTTCTCTCTGTCACTTCCAAAGTTTAATGCATATGTCATAATAACTAATGTTTGAATGATTATGCTACATGGCAGATACTAGGCCTTAGTGCTTTTTATGCAATAATGTTTTTCAGATTTTGAAAATTATGTTTATATGTGAGCAAATGAAATGCTTCTGTTATTAAGGGCAAAAATCCAAAATTCTCTTTTCATTTATTTTTCCTATTTAAATTTCTCATTTAAGCCTCATAATAACCTTATAAAAAACTGTTACTATCTCCTTACACATTCTTAAGATCTGAAGCTTAAACAGTTGTGTAACACAACATAGCTAGTACTGGCGAAACCAGAATGCAAATCTAAGTTTTTCTGACACCAAAAGCTCTGCTTTTCACCAGGAAAATAATCTGCCTCTCCATCTGTTCCAAATGACAGTCCTTCACATATGTGTAGGCAGCTATCGTTATTTTAACTTCTATTTACACCATTTTATTCATAGCTTCCCTGAGTTTTTCCAGTTTATCTACCTGAGATTTCAATGGCAAAAACTGTTGTCTCCTCCACAGAACCTAGCAGAGCGCTGAGCAGAAATGGACACAATATATCTCACTCCTGTAAAACAAGCCCTGCATTTGCCCCAGTGTCCTCCTTTGCCCAGCTCCCCCTGTTTAATGGCAAGACCACACCTCAGTTTGAATCTTATCCTTTACTTACTGCTCTTTCCCTAAACAATGGTATCCACATTCAAGCCACTTTCATTGCAAAGCTTTACTCTTACCTTTTTGAAGCCATAGAAAGAAACCTGGAGAAATTTCCTGGAAATCTGACTTCAGTGTGGTTTATTAGCTTTTGTAACTCAATACGTGGCTTTGAGCAGAGCACTTAACATCGTCAAGTATACTGATGGTTAACAACCATTTTGTTAATTCAAAATCCACAGGGCATTTTGAAAAGATCAGATGAGATAGGGGAGAATAATTTGAAAACTCATGTGTGTTATGTAATTAAATACCTATAAGAACAGTGCAGCTGAACTATTAATATAAAATTTTCCTCTAAAAGCCCAAGTTTTAATCAGTGGGGAAGAGCTAATTGCTGCATATTTCTGAAGAGGGAAGGTCAGGATACCCAGAGCTACACTTCTCATAGAAGTCTGTTCCAAGGGCTTCAGCTCACCCTGAGACAATTTTTTTTTCTAAATCCTTTTCATTTTCTTATTACTGTAAATGTACACCTTCATAGAATAAATGAGTTTCAGAATAAGAATCTTAGAGTTGATTTACTTCAAGGAACTCTTATTTTACAAATGGGTTTGCTGGGGGCTCCCTGATCTAAATTCTAATTCTGTACCTGTCTCCAAGTCTCCCAGGTTTACTAGAACCTCCATCTCCTTATGCCCCTCCTACCCTCGTTCATCCCATCCCTCCATTCTTAGTCCCTCACTTTCTATCCTGCCCCTGCCTCTCTCAGTGGGCCATTTCATTCCTGGGGTAGCGTGTTTTTATTATTTGTCATTGGCCTATTCTCCTTATTACATATTTTACAATTTTAAAGTTGTAAAATAATGTTTTTTCCAGATTTTGAAAATTATGTTTATGTGTGACTAAATAAAATAGTTCTGTTATTAAGGGCAAAAATCGAAAATTCTTTTTTCATTTATTTTTTCCTATGCTAGACATATAACCTCCTGAAATATTGTCTTATGTATTATGCATCATGTATAATGGGCAAAAAAGAAGTTGTCAAAGGCTGAATATTTCAGCACCTTTAAAATACTAAAAATACATTATGACATTAGCAGCAACTAAAATCCATTACATTTTAAAAATCTGCTGTCCTATTAGCCTGATGCAAACTAATAAAATGAGAAAAGATTAATTAAAATATGAGAAAAATAACTTGTTTAAAATTATGAAGTTGCGTTTAATCTGTTTTCCTTGTATTTTTTTTTAAGTGAAAAATTTTCCTTTTACCATTTCAACCATACTAGAATGTCCTTTAACACTCTGGAAATCAGAGATCTTAGACATGAAATGAATGATTTGGATAAAATGGGCAGAAAGAAATACTCTGTGAAAATACTTTAAAAGAACCCTGGGGAATCAGAAAAATTAGCCATTGTGAAACACTGTTAGTTTAGCCTTGAGTAAAACGACAGAAATAACATGTAATTTTGGTAATAACAAAGAGGAAGAGAAATTTTTGAGTTCAACAAAGGCAGAAACAGATTTTGCTCCAACTCTAAAGCTTCAGAAAGCTGAACCCTGAATTTATACAATCTGAGGGAAAAGGAGGGGACTTCTCTGAGCTGAGCTAAACTGAGTCTGTCGTCACCCATTCACACACTTAGGAGCAGGACACTCAGGATTGGATTTGACAAACTCTGCTGTCAAACGTACTTAAATTCGACATGAGTGTGACTCAGAGTCTTTAAACAGAGGAGTTTTGAAATGACATTTTGCTACTCACTGGAATAAATGCCTATCCATGAGTTGGAAACCTCTAACCTATTGTAATAGTTAAAGCCATGTAAAACTTTGCTTAAGAAGACGACATTTTATCTAAATGACTGGGCAATTTCTTAGGTTCTCTCTAGCTTGGGGATATTATGTCCAGACATATGTCTATTTTCAGAAAGCTTATCAGTCTTGTATCTGGAGAGTGAGATGGCAGCGGACAGGGAATGATGAGCTTCATCGTTCAGGGAGAGAG
>NW_017731950.1:355391-358646 GCF_001890085.2 Hipposideros armiger
CGTATCTTTGTAACCTCATTGATGACACATAAATAATTTTTTCAACATTTTTTAAATGAGTAGATCTGAAGTATTCCTGTTCCTATTTCTCTACATAGTCTGCATTAATTTTTCTTATCACATAATTTATCCAGCTCTGTAAAGAACCTGAGCATCATTTCCTGGACCTGTCCTGTACTGATTGCCCTTCCCATTCTATTCTCATTACATAACTTTGAGAACCATTTATTTTCTAATTGTTGTAGTTTGTGCTACATAGTTTCTTCACAATATATGAGCAACAGCTCTTAATAGCAGTCTCATCTTGTGGATGGTTTGTTTATTTTGTGGTTGTTCTACTAATGGACCAAAATGATGGCATAAATAGGCCAATTCACTTTCATGTTTTTCATCTTTCTTCAAAAGACATAACACAAGACAGAACAATTTTTTCTGACAGATGAAATTGATAATAAGTTTAGACCAGAAGCCTGGCCTTTGAAAAAAAAAGGCGTCAGAGAGTTTTTCACTCCCCTTCTGAAATGCTCCTGCTTCTGCTAATAAGCATGGTCTCTGACTCTCTTTTATAAAGACAAGATTTAAGCACGGATTTAGCCCATGCTGCTGCTTCTTCCTAGGATGTGAGATAGAGAACTGGGCATGTGGCCCCCCATCCCACTCCCAGCCATAGTATTTTCTGGTTGTGAGTTTTTAATAGGTCAGCTAACCCCTTTCCGCTTCTGATCTCATCTCTCACGCAGGGAGAGGAACAGGCTGCCCCTCCTCTTTCATGGTGTTGCCACAAACACTAAATTAGATTTTTGTGAATGCACTTTGTAAAGCCATAAGGCTTAATACAAATGTTAGGTGTCATCACTTATTCTCTATTTAATTGGAAAAGGTGAGAGCTCTAGTAGCACTCTCTTCACTTCCAATGTCTTTACTTGGTACAATTAGGCCTCATGGCTCAATGTGTTTGTGGAAAGAATGAAAAGATATCTTCTTTTTTCTATAAGAACATACCTATGCTACCTTTTGTATGAGTGTAATTATATAACCCAAAGCATATTCTCGGATCTTGGAAAGTAACATTTCTCTGACTCTGATTAGATGTATATACCAAGATTGATAGAAAAATCATACCTGCCCTCTACAAAATATTCTGACGTATGACTCACCTTGGGCTTTTTAATCCCTTAGTTCCCCTGAAAGAGAAACTGGGGCCCGTGTACTTACCCCCCTTATCCTGTTCCTCTGTCACCCACTCCAGATATAGACTCATTTCTCTATCCCACCCATCACTTGAATATACTTCACAATCCAGAAAGCTGCACCTAATGGTATATATGCTTTAGCTACTGAATGAGAAGATTATCATAAAGTGATTATATTATTTNGCATTTATAACATTTTTCTTTTTGGTTAGATAATGATGTACCTTGTGAGATAAAGCAACTGTTTCCTAGATATAAATATGTGAGTGTTCTTGCTTTAAAAAAAAAAATCTAGTAATTGTCTTTTTACTTAAAAAAGCTGTATAATGAGGCCCTTCCTCGTCTTACATTAATTCAGTGATATAATTTTATATATTCTCTAAAGTACTAAAATATTTCTGTGGCCCATATGCTTTCAAACTGTGAATCATTTCATTGCTACATTTTGTACATAAACTATTACTGCTCCTAAATAAATGATTGTATATTTTATTACCACTTCATATGTTTATAGTGATTCCTACATCTCCAGAAATTTGCACTGAAATTTAAAATGTGATGAATCATTAGAAAATATAAAGAAATAATGCATAATCATGAAAATATCAGGGAAAATTAAATTTTCTCTGTGGGAAAAAAATTGCACAATAATAATTCTTTCTCTTTAATTTTTGCTTGAAAGAAACCTAGACATTTTGAACATCCCAAGCGTACAATTGCATGTTCTTGTTTAAAGGAGACTTCAAGTAAGAGCCCAGGGAGAACATCAAAGACATGTATTTTCACCCAGCAAAATGAGTGCCTGCTTAAAATCATGGCCCTTGTTAAAAAAAAAAAAAACACCTTTATTGTTTAACCACTTCATTATCTGACTTCCTTTAAGCAAAGAACATTATCTGTGTCACCAATAATAGTACGGGGGAATACACACATTCTTAAAGTGTGGCGAAAGTCATCCTACTTTGAACTTCTAATTTAATAGGATGTTACAGGCCACCGCAGGACCAGCAACTGAAAAAATGAAGGTGTGCAAAAGCAACTCAAATATCAAAGCCTGAAAGCAAAGATAATAGAAAAGAGCCTAAACTTGTGCAGCCTCGTTGCTGATTGTCAGAACAAATGCTCGAAGCACATGAGTGAAGTCCAGTGAAAAAATGAATGGGTGGTAGGGTGATGGGTGATTAATTTCTTTCCTTTTCTATGTTCCATTCCTTTCCTATGATGAACACAGGCTACTTTCATATTATGTTTAGGAAAAGCTTTTTAAAAATTAGTTTTATTCCCCTAACTATCCATATCTATCCAACGGAGCGCGCCCATCCTGTCCTCTGGTAGTAAAGCAAAAAGACAGCGAGTAGGAAAATCTAGGCACTGTCACTAGGTTCAGGGTGAGCTAACCCTCAGTGATTCCTTACATCAAAACAGAATAATTTTTAAATTTAAATTCCATTCCTATCAAGTAAAATTTTCTATTTACCCCTAATATTTAACTTTCCTGAAGCTATATATCAAGAGACTGTATATATAAGATTAAATAAGTAACATACTCTGATGATGGCTGGCTTCGAATTAAAATATTCTATTCACTGAAATGGATTTTCCATGGGAAATGATGGAATCATTTTCTCACAATTATTTCAAGAATTGGTAAAGGTTACCATAATAAAATTCATACTGTGACTAGAATATTGCCTTTGCAAAGAATCCGTTTCCAGGCTCATAAATGTGCATGTTGCACAAGGATGCTTTAGCTTGTGTTTATCCTTAACAGAATGGAAAGCATTTAGAATAAGTTTTAGTTAGAATGCTGACATTCTGAAGAATAAAGGGCACCACACAGTGTAGAAACCACAGCAGAAACAATTGCATCCCTCAGATTCAAATTCTAGAAAACTACTAATAGACTAGAAGAATGTTCAACTTCTTAAACATTTAACGTACATAGATTCTAGTCTCGGCACATCATAGTAAAACTGATAAAAACCAAAGATTCAAAAAAAAATTAAAATTAAAGCAGCCAGTGAACAGCAACACCTTACATTCAGGATAACAATAATTTTAA
>NW_017731950.1:364041-372715 GCF_001890085.2 Hipposideros armiger
TTTTTTTTTTCAATTGGGAAAATACAAATCTTAGTGTTAAAAAGGACATTCCATTAAATATGCTTTATAGTGTGATAATTTAATTACTGTGAAGTCTCTAGTATTTACTGTTTAAGGAATAAATTGCTTCCATTGCAGTGTATAGTCAAAGTACTCAAAAATGTCACTAAGTACATTGTTTAGTTCCAATGACATTTTCTTTCCATAACAAGTCTTTATTGATGAAGGAAGCAGTGCTTTGATTTACAATCTGGCACAAACTCTTTCTCTGGTGACCTAGTATCAAAAGATATGTGGAAATCAGGAAATAGAAGAGTTATTTGCACCCTCCTCTTTGCTGCAGCATTACTCATAATAGCTAAGATAAAGAAACAATTTAAATGTCTGCAGACCAATGACTGAATGAGTAAAATATGGCATACATATAACAATGAAATAGTATTCTGCCTTGACAAAGGAAATCCTGACATGCAGGAACATGGATGAGCCTTGAGAATGATGCTAAGTGGAGTAAGCCAGGCGCGGAACGGCAGACATTGCATGATGCTCCTTACAGAGGTATCTGAAGTCGCCAAACACCGAGAAATGGGAGCCTGGGGAGGGAGGAAACGGGGCGCTGCTGTTTAGTAAGGAAAAAGTTTCAGTTATGCAAGGTGAGTCAGTTCTAGGGATCTGCTGAACAACATCGTACCTATAGTTAACATTGCTGTGTCACTTAACACTTAAACATGTTTGCTTTTTTTAAGTTTTTTTTTTTAATTGGGGAATTGGGGGAGGGGAACAGCATTGGGGAATCGAGAAAGGGGAACAGAGAAGTTGCTCTTCTTTTGTTCTTCAGTCTAGTTGTGGAGGATGTCGCTTCACTGGCCCATGTTGGTATTATCATTGCGCTCTTCCCAGGTGAGACAGTCCTCACCAGCCATTGGACGACTGCTCACAGCAGCTGCCAGCAGCCCCACTGCAGCCTACACCGTCACCGGTGACTCACAGTAGCCCCGCTCCAGGTTGAGCTGTTGTTCACCATCTTAGATGTAGAGGGCAGTGTCACTGGCCCTCATGTGGGATTCAAACCGGGGCCCTGCTGCTCAGAGCTGGCGTCCCAAGCCAACTCCTAACCAGTGCGCCACTTGGCCGGCCCTTAAACATATTTTAAGACAATAGATTCCATGTTAAGTGCTCTTACCACAATTTTTAAAATCCTATGTCTGTTAAAGTATTAGATACATGAAATATTTCATACATCGATATGTAAGTGGTCTACATGTTATTTTCTGGTAATGTAATATGTTTTTAATTTATAGGAAACAAGATTTTAGAAGTAAAACTGTGGTTAAAAAAATCATTAAAATGTAAATCTCAAAAAAAAAAAAAAGAGAGAGAAAAAGCAGTGCATGGATCAGCACCATTCTGTGAATGACATCTGAGCAGCTCTGCAAAATCTGTCCCAAACTCCGCTAGGAAGCCTCAGCATAAATTCCCTCAAAGTACTTTTCTATCTCACTAAAACATTGCTCCAATTGTTAGAAAGCTCTGTCTCAGTTGAACTGAAATCTGGATCCTTGAAACTTTTCTCACTGATTCTAGCTCCCTCTTGAGTTACATAGAATAGATCTCTTCTCTCTTTTATAAAATAATATCTCAAATATTTGAAAGTAACCATTCTGTGTCCCCTTAGCCATCATTTCCCAGTTTAGCTGATCCTCTTCTTCATTGTTCCTTCTGAAATGGTTTTAGGTCTTCTTAACTGAGATCATTGTGCCCCAGAAAACATCGTCTCTGGCATGCGAGCTAATCCCCTAGGAGCTCCCAGGCCAGCGCCAGCTAATAGCCACTGAAGTATGGAACTGGTTTTGAATTGGACAACTCTTGGGGAAGACTATATGCATTATTTCCAGATGTGAGTAATTAAAATGTTTCCAAGAATCTACAAATAGTTCTCTATTATTTACTGCTTTTTAAATACTTTTTATTCCAAAAAGTCCTAATTGATTTTATAACTATAGCCACATTTGGGAAAATGCTGCATATGAGCATTCTTTCAGCATTAAGCTCTAATTACCTTTTGTCTTTGTGGTGTGTGTGTCAAACAAATATTATTCCTTTAAATCTCATCTACTTATGGATGATTTTTTATCACTATTTTTTTAAAAACAACAACAAAAATAATTTCTTCTTGCTCTTCGTGTTATTATCATTCAATAGGACACATGATTCTTCATGACCCCCAAGCACCTAAGCAGCCACAGTAAATTATCTATAGAGCACGCACAGTGTATTTTTAGCACAAGTTTATTCAAATCCATTAGTAACAATGTATACTGCAACAATCTGAAAGGAATGCCTTAAAACCCACTGCTGTAGTTTTAGGTGCTTCACAGAAGTGAGAAAATTCATTATCAGATGTGAATCCTGCTGAGTCTTCAGGAGGCCCCTGTGGCTGAAGAAGTGACCAGCACCTTGAGTCTGACCCTTGGCTGGGTCCACAACGGACTCTGGTTCTTTCCTTCTTTCCCTCGGAAAGGATATGCAATGCGGTATACATCTTGGACGTGTGACATAAGAGGGGTGAGGATGTTACAATATAACAAGACTAGTGGAACATTGTGGAGTTTTTAAACATTTTATTATGGAAGAATTTCACAGAAGTAAACAGTATAATAAACCTCTATGTACCTATCACCCAATTTTAACAATTATCAACATTTTGCCAATCTTATGTCATCTATCCTACTTTTTTAGGCTGGACTATTTTAAAGCAAATCCCAGACATCATGACATTTCATCTATAATTTCTCTAGAATGTGTTTCTCACTGATGACATTGTTTTCGTATAGTCATCATGCCATTACCACAGCCAACAACTTCAACAATAATTGGATTTATGAAAGTTTAATGAGGGTTATTAAGGTCTATTTAATAAATGACAGCATGTGCAGCCTGAAAAACAGAATGAGTACTTGCACTCTTGCATACAGAGCAATTTGTAACTGATGATTTAAAAAGAGATGGTTTAAAATTGTGATCCCTACAAAGTCAATGAAACTTTTCACTTATTTAAATCCTTCTAAATCTTTTGGGGGGGGGGGAGGAAGGTCATCATAAAATGTCATTTTTCTAATAGAAGCAACTTATTTCCAATGCATCCCTGGAGGGAAAGGAGAGAAAATTCCCCTGCCTGATAGACTTGAAAGTGTTGGAGTGTGAAGGTGAAGGGAATGGAAAGGTCATTGCTGAATGCTTAGTCCCCATAGTTTCGAAACCTAGAAGTGCTTTTGTAAGTTACTATAACATTAGGACATTAGAAAGATAGGGGAGTTTGAATGAGGATAGAAAGTCTTGAATATTAGAAGATAGGGTGTATGAGGGTATCACATTTAGGGAGATGTCAGATGTTCAGAAATTTTGGGCAAGCTCTGGGGAATGAACCTGGGAATAAATCATTAAAAGTTCCACTGACATAAGCAATGAGCCAGTGTTAATTCTACAAAATGTCTCCAATTAATGGCAAGTTGGAATATGGGTAGAATTGCTAGAAAAGAAACAGTTATGGTCATCTTTCTTCATTCCCTCTCATCCTGATTTAAAGAACATTGGTCCAAAATAATTAAATATAGATGCATATGTAAATAATTTAAAAATCACCTGTGATGCTGATATAGGAAAAATAAATTAGAAAATACAGATTTCTCCCTGATTTACTTTTGACTTCTTCATAATAATCTGTATATGTCTTTCCATAAATCATTTTAGCAGTATATGTTAAAGTCATTAGTTCTTCCTAAAATACAAACAGAAATTCTAAAAACACTTGTCTCTTATTAGCCATGGAAGTTGGTTCTCTCCCATCTCAGGTTACCTGATGTTCAAAAGTAAGCAAGAACACTATATATCTAGGAAAATGAAATTTTGCTTCTCAAGCTGCTTCAATGAAGCTTTAGAAAATGTCCTGGACACTATTACAGGATGTAAAGCCATCCTGCAAATACTAATTATGAATTCAGTTCTGTGTATCCAGGAGGAAGAAAAGTCTTCCTTGATCATTTCTCTTGGATGGGTTTATTACATCCAACAAGTATTTATGGAGCATTTGTTTAGTTTCAAGATGCTGCCCTGGTTGTTACAAGGACTCAAGATTTGGGGGCAGGACACACATCCACAAAGAGACATGAAACCTGATATTAAGTACCTCTAAACCCAGTGCGAAGAATGTTCCATACCTATTAAATTTTGTAAGCAGTTAAAGGAGGAAGCAATACTGTGGGCAGAGTTGTCAGGCAAGGTTTCAAAAAGGAGCGAGGAGGTAGACAGGCTTTTAAAACACTGACAACATTTGGCTTGGTGGGCAGGCAGGAGAAAGGTATGGGAGGTGGGCGGGACAATACAAACAAAGGCGTGGAGGCAAAAAGGAACAAGGCTTGTTTAGGCAACGGCTGATGGAATAATTTCCTGGGAGTGAAACGCTCATGGGAGAAATGATTGGGAACTGGGTAGAAGCCAGATGGCGGAAGGCTTTGAATGTCAGTGGGTCGTTCGTTTCCTCTGGGGGAATTCAAGAGCCACGGCAGTTTGTATGAAACACCAAAACTGGAGAAATTAGGAGGCTGCTGTACCATCAGAGGACAGTTGATGAGAGCACGGGGAGGACTGTGAAAATGGAAAGAAAGAGATGGTGTAAAGAGCAGTCGGAATGATTTGATAAGCATTGACAAATGATTGAAAGTGGGGGAGATTGGAAGAGTACAAAAATTGCAGAGCTTTGAAACTTGGTGACTAGGAGGATGGTCAGATGTGGTCACAACCGTCCACAGTCTCAGGCAGCTAAAGGAACCACCCTGTATGGTGCTTAAGCTAGCATGGCAGGCTGGTCGTGCACACGTGGGCCTTTTTGAATGTGCTGGGCCTGCAGTTCTGGGAACACTGCTGCATCTCGGACCTCCCCAGACATGCCACCTTGGGGAGCTTAGCGGTGATGCTTCACTCACACAGTCAGGGTAGGTGGGTTTCTCCAGCCTCTACCTCTGGGCTACAATCTTCCACTTCACACATGGCAAGATGACAATCTATCCACACTACTTCATTACAGCAAACATCCCGCCAGTTTTTGTACCTGGTATCTCTAACCTCTACCCTCATAAAGAGGACAGTTACAACAAGGCCAGCCGGAGTCTGGTAAAGAGGTTAGTGAAAGGATCTCATCAGAGATGACAGGTCTTATGTTTTGGCCCCTGCAAGCTAATGATTTACCCTCATTCAGTTGCCTAACATTAATTACATGGAGCAGAGGGACCATTCCTGGCCCCTGAAGAGACTATGACCCCAAGCAGCTAGACACATGTATGTCCCTTTTGTGGCTTTATTTTACTTGTATTCTTGTTCGTTTTTGATATTTTTCAGTTTGCCCCTTGTGATTGTGAATTGCTTAAGGCAGTGTGCTGCCCAGCCCCTGTACTTACTTATGTTTCTTGCCTGGCCCAGCAAGTGTTTCTCTTTCAACCTCTGGTCTACACAAAGTCATGATATCTAGGTTAAACCGTTATTAAATCAGATGTTTTCTTTATTCTACACCAGTAGAGTGGTTCAGAGGATCAGAAGTGTGGGGAGCTGGAAAAGATCTTTTCTCATCTTGCTTGTTTTATGGACAAGGAACCTGAAGACTAGAGGGTAACGTAGCTTAAGTGAGCGATTGATTGAGGGCTAGGGTCCAAGTTTGGCTGATACATTTCAAGACGTCAGCTGAAAACTGGTCTTGGTTTCTTAACACTTGGATTTATCCTCAATTTTGAAATTAACTCAGTTATATATTTCACTCAACAAATATTTGTAGATAACTGATTGTATTGGAGACACAGGGCTAGAATCTACAGGCATGGATGGGACCCAGGTAGATGTGTCCCACTTCTCATAGAGCTTATTTCTAATGCTGGCAGTTGAGTGCTATGGAAGCAATAAATAGAGTGACATGAGTAGGGAGTGAGGTGATATGTGGTCATTTTAGATGTTTTAAAGGAGTCTATCTTCTTACATAATTTTTCAATAATATCACCAGAATAAATGATCACACATCTACATTCGTAAGATAAAACACAAACCAAAGTAAGCACACAGAGTTGGTTTGATTGGAATGCATGACAAACCTTTATATATTCTATACCAAAGCATATAATTAAACACTTAAAAATTATTTTGTGACATGGTGGTTTTAAATTGTACTTGGCTCAGAAAAGTCAATCAATATGTGTTTATTGACTATATCATTGCTTTGGTCGAACTCAAAAGATTAGTTAAAGTGGCCAACGTTAATATATCACAGAAGAATAGTATTTTGTGGGTAGAATGGATTTAACTGATGACTTAGTTCAGCCTCCTTGTTTAATAAATGGGAAAGATTCTAAAAGAGGTAACATGACTTACAGAAGCTCACACAGATAGTCATAAATTATTTGTTTTTTATAATGCATTCACTGTGGTTAAGAGTTGCCTCCTTGCATTTATTTTAGAACAAAGTTGATAGAAATAATTAGATATAGTTCTTTAGACATGGCTTTGGAGTCAGACAGACCTAGAATAAAATATGGCAACACCATACTTGCATGTGGCCCTGGGCAAGTTACGTAATAATCTTTTTTAGCCTTAGTCTCCTTGTTGAAAAATTGGCAGAGTTAGAGTTAGGGTTAAGGTTAGGGATAGGGTTAGCTCCCTCATGGCTCAATAACTGTTAGGCGTTATTCTTATTTCTGGTCATACAATCAAACAGGTTAACAGGCGTATAAAGACTTAGAATGGAGGCTGGAAGAGACAGAATCTTTTGATAGAAAAGGTTGCTCTGTTAATTGAATTATCTATATGCAAATAATATTGGCAAAAGTAAAAACTCTTTTTCCCAGGCACTGTGCTTGCTGAGCACTCAGGCTGGAACGTCCTTTGCTCAGTCAGATACCTGCATAACTCTTATCTCTTTCAGGTATCTGCTCAAATGTCAGCTTCTCAGTGAAGCTTCTCCTAACCCTCTGAAATGCAAGATTCTTTCCCACTTCCTGCTTTAGATTTCTTCATGGCACTTAACCCCTCTTCACATATAATTGTCTTATTCATTTTTTAATGGTCTCCTATAAATTTCATGAGTCCTAAAGGGGTGCTTGGCACATATTAGGCATTCAATAAACATTTGCTGAATGACTGGATTATTAATCCCTAAGCAATTAAAAATGAAGACTGTAAATCCCACTCAATGTAAGCGTCTAGAACTAAAGGAGATAGTCATATGCCAAAATGTTGTGGTTTAACACATGTGTTTGCCTTTTGTCTAGTGTTTTAACTCTTCTGAATTTCTTGGCATTAGGATGATAAAGTGATTTAGAGTGAGGTTAATTTAGAGTTGTTGATGCCTCCATAAATGATTGGGAGTGAAAGTAGCTATTCCCATCCAAGCAGTCAGGCTGAAACCTGGCCTGCTGTTAAACTCCTGACACTGTCATTCAACCCGCACCTCTCCCCTCCTTTTTTGCATGAAGATGTAGAAAATTGTTTAGGCTATACCAAATATATTCAATAGGAAAAGATATTAATGATTGGTCATTTTAATCTTTCAGACTATTGTTTATAACTATAACCCAATATGTGGCTGGAAAAAATAATCTTTGAAACTGTTTGCATAGATTCAAGCTCAGTTCAGTAATTCATTTGGATTTATCCATAACTAGTCCATGTCTAGATTTTTCTCTCCACCTCCTTGCCCCCCACCCCCACCCCATCTAAGATGTATTGCTTTTGAGTGGTTCTCAATTATGGCTACACTTACAATGAGGGAACTTAAAAAAATAAATTCTGGTGCCAGGACAAGGGAGAAGGGACTGGGGTATCAGTATATTTTTAAGCTCCCCAGAGATCTCTTGCTTAAACCAACTCTGCCAAACAGAAGTAATATGGATTAAGTGATATTTATCGAGTGTGTACAGGGGAAAAACTAAGTATAAGGGTAATATAGGAAATGATTCCCAGACCTAAGTTAGACGATTAACAAATATCCTCTCCTAGGCTTTATGGGGAAAGGGGAAATGTTCAAATATCTCTTAGTACAAAGGACAATATATTCCTTAGTATTATTCTCCATTACCTCCAAAAAGGTATTCAACAAGAGGAGAAAAATAGAAATTTGAATCTGGATTTTATGTGAGGTTTTAGGAGAAGCATTCCTACAGCTTCCCCATACACAAGCTATGTCAGATTCAAGGCCAGTGCGTTCTCTCAATGACTCTATTATAACAGTCATTGTAACTCAATTTGCTCTATGTTATAATTCTTGATGTTTAATTTTCTGTTAATAAAAAGTCTGATAGTCAATCTTCCAATAACACTTTGGCCATAGAGTCTAAATTGTCAAGTGCGATTGCCAACAAATGCATGACTTGTTTTTCTCCTCTGTGAATGGACCTAGACCTCTCCATTTAAATTCCTGCTGTTTTTCTCATGCAGTAGGCTAACTGCACAGTATTTAATGGTTTACAGGTCTAAAAATATTTCTTATATGCCTTGGCTTGCACAGAGTGCTTCTGCAAAATGAGTTAATAATCTGGTCATCCCAGGAGTCCAGAATGTTGAGTTAATTTTTTACAGAGGTTCCCAGATGTGCTGGAAGACTCACTCATAACAGATCCAGCCAACATTTTTTTTTTTT
>NW_017731950.1:373165-376596 GCF_001890085.2 Hipposideros armiger
TTAAGTTTTGCCTTTTCTTTCTGTCTATGTTTTCTTTTCTATTTCTTTTTCAGTGGGCTCTAGGAAATCCTTACATGAATTGTTTGCATTTCATCATATCTTACAGAGATCCTATAATATTTGTGAAATATAATTGTGGATCTAAAGTTCAGTCAAGGGTCAGACAGACATTCTAGAAATTTAAAGGCAAGAGGCTGCTACTAAGGAATGAATGGTGCTACTTTTAATGGCCTTCAAAAGGAAGTAAGTCACTGCAATTTAGTAGTACAGTTTTTCCTAGACCAACAATACCCAGCATTTCAAGTCACACTAAATTTCAGCACAATAATTACTAGTAACATTTTTATGGCGTGTTTACAGTGGACCCGGAACATTTACTATATCATTAGTTAATCCTCAGAACAACCTCTGGGCACTCTCATCCCCTTTTGTGGGGAGGGGAAGTATGGACAATTTAACCTTTAAAATCTTATCCATTAGGTGACATCGGCAAAATAGCAAAATAGGCATCTCCAAGCTCTTGTTCCCAGACAGAAACGTCAAAAAGCAAGTAAAAATGGTCAGAACCAAATTTGTTAAAACTCTGGAAAACTGTTGACAGTTTACAGCAGCCAAAGGAAAGCAGAATAATAAATAAATAAGTAAATAAATAAATAAATAAAATTTTTAAAAGGAGTGGGGGGAACCTAAAAATGATAGGAAAGCTTTGTGTTGTTTTGCTTGGCGCTCATCCCACTCCCTACTCAGCCCTTGAAGAGTCAGTCCCTGCCATCCTTAGTCCCTGGTTCCTGGTCCTGGAATGTATGTCTCTTTGAACCTGCCCGGGAGCTACCAAAGGGCTGACGCAAAGGGCTTATCACTCAGCCAGACCAGAAAAGCAGACGGCATTACTGGAAAGCCTTGTAAGGCGATAAACAAGCTGTAGGCTTCTAGGGCAAACGATGATACCTAAAGCCAAGGAAGAAACACAGGCTGTTCTATGTGCTTCATGAGTACTAGCTCACTTTTAGGCTCACAACATCCCTGTGAGGAAGGTATTATCATCATTATCCCCATTTTACAGATGAGGAAACAGGTAACTTGGAAAAGGTATATGTAACAAGCAAGCCTTTTATTCTATACCATGGTGCTTCCAAATATATGCACATTTAATGTCAAACGACTTAAATAAAAACTATTAAAAATGAGTATATTAATAAAATCTTATTTGAAAATTTTATTTGAGATTTATTCTTTTTAACTTTAGGGCTTATTTCTGCCTTTAAGGCTTATTTAACCTGTTTGAAAGAAAAAAAAAACAGTGGAATTTATTCTTGATATCGTCAGTGTTCACTTTCCTCTCAGATGGTGTAAAATATATTACTGTTTTAAGTATTTATTTGTTGTGAAAAAATAAAGATGATAAATATAGGATGTCTTTCACAAAGCAATGGTTAAAAATTAATTAGGGACAAATCTCCATGTCTAGGAAATAGAAATAAAAATGGGGGAGAGCGTAGAAAAATACAAAAATACACTTCTTAAATAAAACAAAACCTTTCTATTGCTTATTATCTATCATTTAAATATCCCTAGACTGTAAGCTCTGTGGAAGAAGAGACTATGTCCTGAATTACTCACCAGTTCATGTCCAGTGCCTTAGCATAGCAGTCTACCAGGGTCGGCCATAGTAGCTGATCAACACATATTTGTCGAATGCATGAATGATAAACCATGGCTTTACTTTTTATCTATCTATCTATCTATCTATCTATCTATATATATATATCTTACTATTCAGTTCTGTTCAAAACCAGGTGTCTTGAGTAAACAGATAAAGTGATTGCTCATGTTACCTTATTTTCAATGTATCCCAAGGTCTCCCATTGGGAGTTCCAAATACGCTTTACCAAGAGTATGAAAATNTTTTAATCTTTCAGACTATTGTTTATAACTATAACCCAATATGTGGCTGGAAAAAATAATCTTTGAAACTGTTTGCATAGATTCAAGCTCAGTTCAGTAATTCATTTGGATTTATCCATAACTAGTCCATGTCTAGATTTTTCTCTCCACCTCCTTGCCCCCCACCCCCACCCCATCTAAGATGTATTGCTTTTGAGTGGTTCTCAATTATGGCTACACTTACAATGAGGGAACTTAAAAAAATAAATTCTGGTGCCAGGACAAGGGAGAAGGGACTGGGGTATCAGTATATTTTTAAGCTCCCCAGAGATCTCTTGCTTAAACCAACTCTGCCAAACAGAAGTAATATGGATTAAGTGATATTTATCGAGTGTGTACAGGGGAAAAACTAAGTATAAGGGTAATATAGGAAATGATTCCCAGACCTAAGTTAGACGATTAACAAATATCCTCTCCTAGGCTTTATGGGGAAAAGGGAAATGTTCAAATATCTCTTAGTACAAAGGACAATATATTCCTTAGTATTATTCTCCATTACCTCCAAAAAGGTATTTGACAAGAGGAGAAAAATAGAAATTTGAATCTGGATTTTATGTGAGGTTTTAGGAGAAGCATTCCTACAGCTTCCCCATACACAAGCTATGTCAGATTCAAGGCCAGTGCGTTCTCTCAATGACTCTATTATAACAGTCATTGTAACTCAATTTGCTCTATGTTATAATTCTTGATGTTTAATTTTCTGTTAATAAAAAGTCTGATAGTCAATCTTCCAATAACACTTTGGCCATAGAGTCTAAATTGTCAAGTGCGATTGCCAACAAATGCATGACTTGTTTTTCTCCTCTGTGAATGGACCTAGACCTCTCCATTTAAATTCCTGCTGTTTTTCTCATGCAGTAGGCTAACTGCACAGTATTTAATGGTTTACAGGTCTAAAAATATTTCTTATATGCCTTGGCTTGCACAGAGTGCTTCTGCAAAATGAGTTAATAATCTGGTCATCCCAGGAGTCCAGAATGTTGAGTTAATTTTTTACAGAGGTTCCCAGATGTGCTGGAAGACTCACTCATAACAGATCCAGCCAACATTTTTTTTTTTTTTAGATTTCATGTGACCTTTCTTGTATCTGATATGAAACACATGTTGAAAACAATACCTGACCATTATGAAATGTATTTTTTGCATCAGCAAAACCACCATGAATACATCTTTTACAAAGTTTTCAATGGCAGAGATGGAAGATTTTTATTGCGTAACTGTTTTAACATTTAGCCAAGTTAATCATACATCTTGACAATGATTCTTTATCCAACATCTCTTTGGTATTCAGTGGGTAGGTCATTAGACCCATGGAGAAATAAGTGGGAGAATGTCCAGGGAATAAAAAACATCTATATAACATGTGGAGAAGTGGGTAGTTCTACCAAGTACTGAATTTCAGTTTTAAGAGGTGCGGGTTCTGATCCCAGCCAGATCACTTTGAGCTCTGAACTTCTGGGAAGTAAGCAGAATAACAGCACGAGTCT
>NW_017731950.1:378091-380123 GCF_001890085.2 Hipposideros armiger
AAAACCTTTCTATTGCTTATTATCTATCATTTAAATATCCCTAGACTGTAAGCTCTGTGGAAGAAGAGACTATGTCCTGAATTACTCACCAGTTCATGTCCAGTGCCTTAGCATAGCAGTCTACCGGGGTCGGCCATAGTAGCTGATCAACACATATTTGTCGAATGCATGAATGATAAACCATGGCTTTACTTTTTATCTATCTATCTATCTATCTATCTATCTATATATATATATCTTACTATTCAGTTCTGTTCAAAACCAGGTGTCTTGAGTAAACAGATAAAGTGATTGCTCATGTTACCTTATTTTCAATGTATCCCAAGGTCTCCCATTGGGAGTTCCAAATACGCTTTACCAAGAGTATGAAAATTTGTATCTTATACCTGCTTGGGGGGTTGCTAAAATCACTGGGGCTGCAGAAGAGAGAGGCTTGGAACAATTATATGACAAAGCTTTGTCTCAGTATACTGTGCTTATAAGTTACCTCCAGTTGGTTCCCGAATCTCCCTTACTCTTTCTGACGAGTATTTTCATCTAATAAGAATAAGCGTGGAGCACTCAAGTGCATAAAGAAAAATGAATTTGAACCATCTATTACTTAAACATCTGCTAAAGTCACTCCAACCTGTTACATTTACTCTGTAGCCATACAAAAGAGCCAATTTCATTTATATTGGTCACTTACGCTTGGTTTCTTAAAGGAAATGGAAGAATATCTTTTCTGAACATTCATGGAAGTGATTCATTCCATGAATGTTCAGAAAAGATACTATTTTTTGATTACTGAGAGGAAAGGTCATTCCTGATTACCCATTGAAGTGCCTGGAGAAGAGAAGATCCGTCCCCAGTCTCACATACCAGTAATCGCCAACAACAGTTTTTCATGGGTTCTTCCCGAAAATGCTTATATACATATATATAATGCTTATTATACACACACAGACACACACACACAGATATACACCTGCAATGATTTCTTCTGTGTGCGTGCGTGTGTGTTTGCGTGCACACGCATGGTTGCACATACATCTCTGGGCTTTATTTGCTGTGGAGAATAATAAGAATGAAGCCTCAGGGTCAGGAATAGGGAATCAGGTAGACAGGAAAAGACTTGCTTAAAATCTTTGCAATTTCTTTCTTGAACTCAACACTTATTTTATCAATACCTTGCTTTCCAATTAAAGCGACCAAAAATCCTAATGCAAAATGACATTTAGTTCAGTCCATAAGAGTTTGTTGTGATAATTAACAGAACTTGCCCTTACAATATAGCAGTTGAATAAGGCTGGAAGATTAGTAGCTCAGAACACAAAGGTTTATGTAACTCGTCTAGGTGAGATAGGCTTTAGCCCTTAATGTTGTGGAAAATCTCCCTCAAGGGTTATAGTGGCAGATGATAACTGAAGACAGTGCTGGTTTATTACAACACTTCTCAATCCAAACTACTTATTGAAAACCTAAGTGGAAAATGCTTTGCCTATATATTTCAAATAATACATATTTGACTCTTTTCCCCACGTAAAAAAAAGTTAGTAATGATGGTATTTGGTTGGAATATTCATGTTTAAAAAGAAAATGATAATTGCAGTAATATACAGAGCTAATTCTTAAAATGGCAATATTCAATCCTGGCAAGGGTTCACTAAAACTGGTATTCTCATAGATTGATGGTTGTATTTTAATATTTAAAACATTTTCTGAAAGTGATTATAATGTATTTTAAGAGCTTTAAGCTTTTATCCCATTTATCTTATTTTAGGTAATTTATCCTAAATAAATAATTCATAACTCTATATGCACAAAGCTGTCTTAGAATTATTCATAAATACAAAACACTGGAAGCAAACTAACATGGGAAAATGATTATGTAAAGAATGGCACAGCAGCTATTCACATGGTACTTCTTAAGTGTTTTTAATAGCGAGAGAAATGTTACCCATATTATGTTAAATAAATCACAGTGTAAAAAAATTGTATTTCAATTGTGTATTGAAGGACAGACAAGTCAATGCATGAAGCAATGTTTACC
>NW_017731950.1:382303-383473 GCF_001890085.2 Hipposideros armiger
CCATATGCTCGGTGTTAGCACAGTGCCACGTGTATGTGAGGCTCCTTAGTCAGTCTTATCTGATATTCCCTTAGTCTCCAGCCTCTGTATGAATTTTAATATAGTGAAGGAGTTGTAGTACTGGCAGATTTGTCCCAAAATAGATTGTGAGTCAGTTATGAAGGAGGGATTTCAGGAACTAGAATTTAAGAGTGAAGAAGTAAAAAAATATGTATATATATATGACTCAGTTTCAACACATTTTACATACTACTTGGGTACTTTCACTTCCTATCATTGCTTCATCCCTAGAGTCTATTGTTTCCATCAATAGCTCTAGATACGTGATTTTAAAAAGTCATTATGAGATGACTATTTTGGGGTAGCTTGCCAGGAACTCAAATCTCTGAAATAGCCTTAGTCTAAGTATTGAATGTTAAAGGTATTTTAGATAATTATATTAATTGCGGAATGGAAAGGTTGGCTACCTGTTGAGTTCCGATTTTCTCCTTCTCAAAAATCAGGAGGCTATTAACACCGAAGTATTAATGGGATTCAGGTAGAAGACACTGCTGCTATTTTCAGGTTCCCTACACCTCCCACCAACATTACAGCTGAACAACAAGTACCCACAGCAAGCCTCCTCAATATCACTACTGTATTATTTATAAACAAATTCATTGTTGAGTGAATACATTCCACTTGTGGAATTCATTTTCATTGACCTTATTTTTATAAAATAAACTCAATTTCATTTATATATACTTTTTTTAGGTAGGTGTTTTTCCAGTTTTGTTTTCTACTAGCTTTTTTTTTTGTTTTACCTGTCCTATTGCATAGTCTCAGTCTACTGAAATTGCTTGCTACCAAAATATTCTCTGCTCTCAAGCAAAGCTCTACTCAAGGGAGTAAATAAGTTATGTGTTTGCAGTTCCAGAGGATCTAAGTTAGAATAAACATGCCACTGAGAATGAAATACTGTAAATAATTCACATTACTCAAAATTTTGCCCCAGTAAAAGTCTGAATAGAAATCTCACTCCAGGGCCAGCCAAATGATGTGTTGGTTAAGAGTTGGCTTGGGACGCCAGCTCTGAGCATCAGAGCCCTGGTTTGGATCCCACATGAGGGCCAGTGACACTGCCCTCTACAGCTAAGATGGTGAACAACAGCTTGACCAGGAACTGGGCTG
>NW_017731950.1:385968-387974 GCF_001890085.2 Hipposideros armiger
CATCCTTGAACTCGTTAAAGAATGTATTTTCCTCATCAGCAAATTGGAAGTAATGACATCTCTTTCTTACAGTGGTTGTGGAGATTAAATGAGATAATACATGTCAAGTGTTGTGTTAAAGGTACTTATTGGTGCACAGTAGACATTGAAACATGATATATTAATTATCATTATTACTATTATGCTATTGTTAGCTCAATTATGAGTGTGACTATTGAATTTTCCCAGAATGATTGCTTGTGAAGGAGTGGAAAGGAAAATTACTACATCAGGCACCAAAGTGATTAAAAGATACGGAGAAGTGTCTTGAGGGTTAGTAGATGATGACTAAAGGCTGTGGTGGGGTTCTCCAAAGCTAAGTTAGGGAGTACCTGCCAAGCACTGACCTCCAGGCAGAGGCAGCTGGAGAAGTCATTTCTGCTTGAGGGTGTTGGAGAAGATGTGTGTTACCATGAGTAAAGAGCCAAACCTTAACTAAGGCAGCATGCTCCTGAACACGTTCCTTTGAAAGAGCCTTTTGGTCCAATGTATCTAGAGGATTGCTCAAGCTCTTTCTTCGTGGGGATTTACAGAGCAAATTCCCAAATGAAGGCTCGGAGAAGTATAACCCGTCTCTTTGAAAGCATACTTGGCCAACAAACCCTGTTTAACACATGGCACATATTACAACTTTGCATAAAAAGATGAGAGGGCGGCTGAGGGAGAGTTTTGAGGAAAAGCTTAATGATTTAATGGAATTTATAACAGCCCCAGAGGATGCTGTAGAAAGGGGAAGCAAGGGGATTGATGGTGCTGCTGAGTGAGAAAAATGATAGACCAGAGATGAGTGGGATTAAAACTGTGGGAAGGACAGAGTGAGCTGAAGTGATTGCTGTGGGGCTGGTGCTCAGGTCACAGAGTTGAAGAAGAGCAGTTTGAGGAACAAGGTGGCGGGGATCCAGGTGGAATTTTGAAAGAAGGAAGAGTGAAGGATAGGGTGGTCTGGGCCAGTGGTGAAGCTATTTATCACATGTGAAATTTATCACATGTTGGTTTATAACCCTTTGAACATTTAGGGTTTTTTTTTGTCTTTAAAACATTACCCTGTCTTTGAGTGTGAACTAGATTATACAGGGGCAGTCTGAATAGGTGTTTCAACTAGTGATTAAAAAACAACAACAACAGCAGCAAACAAACAAACAAACAAACAAAAACCTTAAAAAGATACTCATGTCTTCCAAATAAAAAATTACTTAAAAGTGTTGTCTACGATATATTCCCCTGTTTAGCTTTTGCCTTCTGGTATGGAAAATCCAGAATCAACCAACAATGATAGATTAACATGAGAATAATAAAGAATATATGCCATTTTTAACATACTAATGATTTAAGGTTTTTTCTAAATTACCTGAATGGAGGCATATTAAAATTAAGTTATAACAGTATAACAGGGGTAATTCATTATATACCAAATTACGGCCTTGTTACTTTCATTGTAATTTACAGTTTTAAAGTAACTCAAAGAAATTCAATTGCTGGTGGTTTTTTAATCTATATTATTCATTAACCCTACACAAAGGTATTGTACTGCCTGGTTATGTTCAGAAAGCTCAAGATGCTGCTCATCAATATACAGATAATTGTTATTTATGTTTTCAAAACTCTGTTGCCTTTTTGTCTTTATAGGTGAAGGCAAATTAAGTCCTGATGAGGTTAAAGTTGAAAATAATAAAATTGAGTTCGAGCAAATGCTAAACAACGATCACATACACTAGACATTGTGGTTTTACTTATGTTTTAGGCCCTAGTAGTTTCGTCTTCCAGGCAGCAATTATCTCCTAGAATGAAAGATAAAGGTGTAGCTACTTGAGGTCCTGAGATGCCTTGTCCTGAGATTATATAGGGAATCTGCCATTTTTTTGGGAGGGGGGCGAGATGGGGGGGTGGAGAGGGGCTGCAGTTCAATGGGATTTAATGCCAGTGGGATTCTTTTTCTGTGAGAACATTTCAGGTCACAGTGAGAGTTG
>NW_017731950.1:390264-395941 GCF_001890085.2 Hipposideros armiger
ATCCCTGTGGCAATATTGTAGTGACCAATATGTGCTGTCTAATCCCTTCCCTTTCTCCCTCATCCTCCCATCTAGCAACCACTGCACTGTATACCTGAAGCTGAATAATATTGTATGTCAACTATAATTTTATATATATATATATATATAAACATAAATATAAATATAAATATATATAAATATAAATATATATATAGTCACAGGATATGGAATATAGTACAGGGAATAGAGTCTATGGAATTGTAATAGATATATACTATGTCAGAGGGGCAATAGATTGGGGGAGGGGGCTTATCACTTTGTGAGGGGTGAAATGTCTAACTATTACATTATTTTGTACACCTGAAACTAACAATAATAATTAAAAACAAACAAACAAAAAACACCACAAAATGGCATATAGCCTGCAGTCATTCATATCGGAAACGTGTTCCCTACCTTTTTCACTTTGTCCCCTTCTCCTTCCCAACTGCTATCCTCTTGGTAGCTTTTCAATCCTCCCACATCTTAATTTTACCTTTTTTCTTCAGTCACTCAATAATGACAAACTTGGCAAATGACCAAGTTTATTTATGGTTTCAGACTCCTCTTCTGAATCATTTTTTTCCCTCCATCTCCGCAACGAGAGCTCTTTGGTTAATGCTACCCTTTTCCAAATCTAGAATCCTTGTCTCTTTTTGCAAAACAAGAATTCAGTGTATTATATTAAATCTCAAATATATTTATCCTTAATAAGGTCAGAGCCATAAACCTTAATCCAAAGTCATAAATCCCCAGTGGAAGAATTTCTAGAATTTTGCCCTCTCCTATCGATTCCTAATGCCTAATGATAACACTGTTGTGATGGAAACATTTAAATGGATCTTTGTTCCCTGTGGATAGTATATAAATTATTCAAATGCCTGGTGAAAAGCCTTAATGATCTGAACTCTTATTCCTCAGTTTAGCTTTATTTTCCTTGCATCCAATTTACCGTCACTTCAGTCATCCAGATCTTTGGCTATTTTCCCCATCTGCCTGGGCTTCTCTTCCCCATGTTTCCCTGCCTCACTAATTTACTCATCTTTCACTTCTTAGTTCAGATTTCTATTCTGCTGAAGCCTTCATTGACCCCAGACTATGGGACACTCTTATGTGCAATTTATACCTTCCCCTATGGTAGCATGTATTATAGTGTATTACAATTACCTGGTTGGTTGTCAGTATTTCCCCCTCTCCTGGGTAGTTACTGCCTTGCTATCATAGAAACTAGCTGAGAGAACAAACCCAGGTTCTGTGCTGTGATGGAAGGGGCCTCGGCATTCTGATGTCCCTATCACCATTTTGTATAGGATGTAGGTGGTCACCACCTGAAAAATCTGCCTTCTTGCTGATATTAGAGTGCTTGTTTTAAAAGTATCTCAGTGCTGCTGATACATGCAATTCTAAGTCAAGAAAAGAAGTATAATGGTCATTAATTTCTTTCTTTTCTTTTTTTGGTACAACCAAGTCAATGCACTTAACATTTTCTGTCTACAAATAACCTCTGATCCTTGTGTTACCCAACAAGGGAGCCACCTGTCTGCTTCTTATCTAAACCAGCCAGAAGTGTTGAATTCTTGCATTTTCCCCCAAGTAGCAATCTAGGTGAATCTTTTGAAACCATCATTTTAAAATCAGCTCGATAGGAAAACAACCTACCAGCATAAGAGGGAAGAAGGAATTGAGAATAGAATGGTGTATTTATAGCTATCAAGGCTGATGGACATTGGAAAACTAAACTAAAATGACGATAGCAAGCTGTGGAGTTTCGCTTGGATTCACAAGGAGTTTTAATACGTTCTTTCACTAATGTCTGCTACTCAAGGTCTATAAGAAAAGGTTAATCTTATGGAATACAGCTGCGTCACATCGTATCAGTGGCCTTCTGCTGGTCCTGATGATTCTCTCAAGGGATGATGTCGCTCAGATTGAGCTTTGCTAGAATTTTACCTAGAAATAGATTAATTGATTTACTAGCTCCCAAAGACAAGGGGATATAACATCAGTGACAAGAGAAAACAGAATAATTTATTTACCCTAAACACCACAGACAAGTGTGTGTCTTGGCACATTTAGGTATTTTTCCAAGGCTCTCTGTATAAGCAAAATGAGCAAGAAGCAATTTACTCTATGTGAATAGGAAATATCAAGGTAGTATTAATCATTTTTACTCATTTTTCTTTAGAAAATTTATAAAAGGAGTCTTTTCAGGTCTCCAAAACACATTTCAGAATTAAGTTGTATACTGTTTTAAGAAATAATCATAAAATATTTTCCAAAATTTTTCATATTGTTGTATACCTTGTTCTTTATGGAGTAGTTTACAGTTTAGGAATGCTACTTAATAAATTCTATCATTTCAATAAGCAATCCAAGGAAAAATATATAACTGTAAACTTTGAGAAAAAGAAATAATGGCTAAAAATCAAATGGTATACAATTAAATTACTTTATACCTTAAATTCTGTTCTTGCTTGTAAATGTTTAGTAGTTGGTAAAAATTCTTCTTTTAAAATTTTCAAAGCCTCAAAACTACAAAGAAGGGATATTATTTTCGTGGAAAATAGCCATATGGTTTCTGGGAAGGACTATACTAAAAGGAATAAGTTTAATTAGAAGCAGGAAAGATTTGGTTACATACAAGAGTCAAAGAAATATGTTCCAACGCAAGGGTACGTGTAACCACGGACTAGAGATTTAAAGGAGAAGACAGGGAGTAACTTTCCTGGAATATTTTATGTTCTAAATAGCCTGGATGGATTCCCTTATCCCTTTTTAGACTTATCGCTTGGGAAGGAGACATACTGGTGGGATGTAACTCACAGGAGAGCTTAGGTAATAAAAATAAAGTGAGCTATGAGTGCAGACATAAACTTATTTTACTCCAAAGCCTTGACTCTAAAATTTAATTTTTGTGGCTTGAATCATGTCTTTAATGCTGCAGAAGTATATGTTAAGTTGTGGATAAAGCAACCCTTTGGTCAGCACCTAGAGGAGACAGCAAGTGACCTGCAGTCCACCCACGCTGCGTCCTCCTGTGCCCTGCATCCTGCAAGAGCTCCCCTCCACATGCCAGGCCCTCACCTCTGGAAGAGAAGGGCAGCCCTGAATCAAATGAAGGTGGCCTTTCAGGCACTAAGAGCCCTGGAAACAGACTGGAAACATGGAAATACTCCTAGAAGGGAAGGAGCCAGTTTCCTGGTTATCAAGCTGTCTGGCCAGATACAAAAATGCATGTGGCACAGACAGAAAGCCATAATCACTCGGGACCTGGCATTCTTTCACATACAACCCTTCTGTTGGCAACAGGACCGTTTTGGATGGAAGAGAGTGTGCTGCTTTTAGCTTTAAGCTAACATAGATATTCTCTCTCTAATATTAGTAGTACCAAAAGTAGATCTGGTTCATTTTTGAGCATATAATAACCAAGACCCATTTTGGGAAAAAAAAATCTGCCATAGGATTGAAAGATAATTTAAATCTACAGAGAAACAATTCATTTAAATTGAAAAGAATAAATGCAGAATTCCAACATATAAAGAGGCTAGGATAGAACGAAACAACTCCCATGAGGAATTGCAAGTAATAAATTAAAAAATGGAAAAATCCTTTAACTGTTTTGGTAATCCAAGAAATATCACATCACTGAAGTACCATTTAATTAAATTAACAAAAATGAAAACATGCTGCGAACTTCAAGGAATGAAGTGCTAGAATAGTAGATTTATTTATATAAGGTTGGTAACATTTTTATTGATTTGACTTTCTAAATTGGTCTTGAAAGTATTTTGGCAAGAACCGTAATTATCTTCAAACTCTGCTTCACTACTGGGAATTTATACTGTTTTGATTTATTGTAAGATTATTCAAATTGAGGGAAAAAAATCATTTGCAGCCTTATCAAGAAGAAAAAAAATTAATAAAATGAAAGTGCTAACAGTAGGCATTGGTTACATAAAATGATATCAATGTCATGCAATGTTAACTATAATGATATTTAGTAAATTTATGTTACAATATATAAATGTTTCCAATAAATTTAAGTGAAAAAAGGCAGTTTTAATATCATATATACACTGACAGCAATGATGTATAAAGTAAGTAAGTGCACATTGGGAAAAAAACCTGAAAGAATGCAAAAAAAACCCCAAAAAACCAAACAGTTGGTTTGTAAAGAAAATGGCATTATTTATTTTCAAACATCTCAATAATGCCATTATAATAATTCTTACATAGTTTTTGAAAATTGAGGAGCCAGAAAGGAGGTAGATTTATATTAAAAGACATGAAATTTAAAAGTGAAAATTTTAGCTGAGCAATAGCTCTTAGCAGGAGCTATAGGGAAACGAGGTAATCTTTCCTNTGAGATACTCAACAGAAAGAAACAGCACTATTTTTATGAATTAAGTGCATGTACATGCCCTGAGAAAGAAGCAAATCTTATTAGCTTAAAATTGCACATCCTCTCAATACTGAAGGATTAATTTTGGTGGCTAAGGTTAATAATACGATTATGTGTATCTGGATACGAATGCAACATGACTGATTGGGAAAGCAGGTGCTGGATTGATGCACCATGCCTGAGACCCATGAGTCATGTCACAGATTTACAAGCTGTTCTTACCATGAAAATGAAAGCCAGAACCAAGTCTGTGTCATAAAATTTATGCCAGTCACTGAAATTATAGATAATTTCAGTCTGTGCCTTTGCGAAATAGGCTATGCCATTTTTGCTTTAAACATCTTTTGTACTTGGTAGTTCTGACTCATCTAAATAAATATTATCATCCATAATAACCACTACCAATCCATTATGAGATTTAATGAAAGCACATACAGCTTTTTTACTTAATCCATGAAATAAAGCCTATAACTTCTCCTTGTGTCTTGATAAACAGTTGAGTTCTCACAGATATTACGGTTTCAACTATGAATAAAATTGGAACTTTTGCATTCTTCAGTGGCTAAAACTCACTCAAGAAAAACACTTGTTCAAATTCTGTGATTTGTATCATGAACCATCGGTGTGATTAGTGTAGTTGATTTAGAGCATTGTACAAAAAGGTCAAGGCTTCTAGTTCAAGTCCAGGGAAATTCAGTTAGCTTAACCCTCTAAGTCTATTGAAAATTTATTCTATTAGTCTTCAGTGAGATTAGGCAAGAGAGTATAAACAGAGCAGTACAAATCCAGTCTTTAATGCTAGGAAACACACGAAACATTGATACAAGGTCAATAATGGCATCTTCCCATACAAAGACTAATGACATCCATACAGAGGCAATTTAGAAACATCCACTCTCCTCCGTGCTTACATATATAGAATCAATCCTAACAGAGAGAACTCTCTGATTCTGATCTAAGTAGGCTCTGCCTCTCTAGGAGGCTGTTAGATTTCTCAAGTCAAACACAAAATGGCACCTACACCGTCCATGAAGTGGTCTTCCTAATAAGACATATGCCCATCTGAGACCCTACAAAATCTTTACAACATTATAGATTGTATTCCCCAGACTGTCTTTCACATCCCTGTGGCAATATTGTAGTGACCAATATGTGCTGTCTAATCCCTTCCCTTTCTCCCTCATCCTCCCATCTAGCAACCACTGCACTGTATACCTGAAGCTGAATAATATTGTATGTCAACTATAATTTTAT
>NW_017731950.1:401981-440553 GCF_001890085.2 Hipposideros armiger
TGGAATTGAAAGTTACTGAGGAATTTCAAATTACTGTAGAACAAAGGAAAAAACATTGAAAACTTCAAGAAGAAACCAGTAGAGCTTCCTCTATTTTACATATCCCTTCCTGAAATAAACATTTTTTTTTTAAAACTGCTCTTCTAGGAAAAAGAATTCTAAGTTTTTCTTTGAGTAAAATTATCTTTTTTTCCAATTCTGCCTGAGTATTAGAATAATAATATTCAGATAAATAATGGCATAGTAATTATAGGGATTTTCACTATCCTAAAAGGGCAATTTACTAAGTCCTTTTTAATGTTTGCCAAGACATATTATTTTCCAGGCAGTATTCTTTATTAATTATTATTACTATTATTATTTTTTTTAATTAAGAAAGCTTGGAAATGTGATGAATGTTTTGCTTAAGGCTGATTTACTTATGTTAAAGTCTTTTCAGCTTTTCATACCCCTAGATGTGTTTGACAACTAATAATATTTACGGTTGTTTTTTAAAGAGCTTCCACATGTTCTCTCTCATTTGATCATTGGCCAGGTGAGGTGGGCAGCACTATATTCTTCATGACTTTCAGGTGAGCCCCAGATCAAATAGCAGCGTAAGGTCACATGACCCACCCACAGCTGAGCTGGACGCAGAACCCAGGCTGTGTTCTGGGTAAGCCATCCCTTCCACCACATTCTAAGAAGAAAAGGACATTTTCTTATCCCCCTGTCCCCTTAGTAGTCTGATTTTCATTTTATGTTATGAATGCTTTCTCAGTGGTTGCATGGCTTAAACTTTGGTGCAGAACAGGGAAAACTGTGGGTGATATGCTTAGGTATCAGCAGACATCCCCCACAGACCCTAAAACATAATGTCAAGAGCAGAAACCTGGGGGAAGAGGGCAATTTGAAGCAATATTATTTTATTCCCTATAGCTTTCATAAAAAACCATTTTTACTATGGAAATTGAAAGGAGCCAGAAATCTAGAAAGCCATCTGGCTGATTTAAGTATTTTTTTTTATAGCCTCTTCTTAAGAACGATCAGAAAAACTCAAGACAATATGAAAGTCAGTCAGTATGGAAACTATTCCTCAGCTGACCATTTTACAACCGAGCTTCCTGGGGTTCAAAGGAACTGGCTCAACAATTTTGAGAATATAAAGGTAATGGTCACCTCCTCCGACTGAGGGAGCCTAACAGACTGAGGTAAGGCATTTGAAATACAATAAGCCACGAGGGGCAGGCTCTTTCTCAGAACTGTGAAGTCGGCTTCAGTTATTGTCTTTGGTGATTTGCTGAGGTGGAAAAAAGAGGGAGGCAGTAACCTTATATTTAATCACGTCAAAGACTCAATGTTAGTCTTTCTGTATGTAACAATGTGGTTAATAACCTCTCCAAGTTGGATGGCTCCTTCCAGGGGCTTGACTTCACTAGGCCTTAAAAACAGCACACAGTGCTCTGGCTTCAGCCGCGAGTCGCTGACTAAGCACCTTTTGAGCTGCCTTGAGTTGAAAGACAGAGAAGTCTGAGGAAACCCTCCTCACTCGCCAAATCTATCCCATATGAGAGAGCAAGCTTAATGACAATCAGGCGTGAGCCCTCGGCATGCAGAGCGTCTGGAATGCACGTGATTTACAGCCAGCATGGGCTGCCGAGTTTACTGTCTTAGGCTCTCCTTTTCATGTTAAAAAAATTGTTTTGCGTGAAGAAAATTTCGATGTTAGGCAACAAAGGCAAAGAGAAAAGGAGCACAGTAACTCTAAAGGCTGTATGCCAGGCCCTGGGAAGAGATAGGAAAATAAGCACATTAGATTTAATGACTGCTGGGAGCTTAGAGAATGAATGGATATATGCACAAGAACAAACATCACACAGGGTGGGGCAAAATAATTGACAGACAGAAGTATAAGCAAGGTGCTGTGAGAATATACATAGTGTGTTTTTTCCATATTGCTCCAGGAACTTTTTTTTGTAGTGTTGGAATGGTCTCATGGTGTGAAGCCATCTTTTGCCTAATTTGCTACCAGTAGAATTGAGTTGTCACTATTCACTTTCTACAAGTAAGTCTCCTGGGTGGGCATGGTATTTCCCCCAAACCCACAGGTAGTATATTAATATGGTCTCAAAAAATTCAACCAATGTAAACAAAGCTAAAACCCATCTTGACTACTCTCTCCCACCTCATCACCTCTCAATTTTAATCCCTTGAAGGTGGTAATCACCATTTCAGTTTGATGTACAGGCTTCTGGATCTTTTTATTTGAATTTATACTCACACACAAAGATGTGAACACACTCATAGATGCACATAGATGTACCCTAACAAGGAGAGAGAACTATAAAGTTTTAAAAATATAAATATGATAATGCTAGATACCTATTCATCTTCAACTTGCTTTCCTAATTAATATATCTTGGAATATGTCAGTATATAACAATTTCATTTTTAATGAGATTCTTTAGTATGAATATGCCATAATTAACAATCCTTATGAGTTTACAATTTGGTTATTTACTGATGTTACTATATTATTACCATCTCCAATGTTGCAATGGATATCATTGTACCCATCCTCCTTATCACATAAATAAGTATGTAGCATAGGTTTGCTAAATTAAAAATATGAGATTTAAAAATTTTTCAATAGAGGAACATTGCCAAGAAACTCTTCCACCAATCATGTTTTGGCCCATAGTTTTTCCTATATGACATTATCAACATTTTTGACCTTTGGCAATCTGATGGATTAAAAACAAATGGGATTTCATTGTTTCAATTTGCATTTTCCCGGTGATGATGTAAACACTTAAAATAGTTTTTAATTTCCTTTTTTGTTTTCTACGTAAGCCCAGAGTTATTAAGAAGGATGTTTGTGGATTCCAGGTGGATGGATTGTCTGGGGATGGTGGTTGGCTTTCATATTGTTTTTAGTTTCTAATTTTATCAAATTGTAATCAGCTAGTGTGGTCTGTGTGATTTCTGCATTTTGGAATTTGATGAGATATGCTTCGTGATCTAATTCTTGGTCAGTTTTTGTAACTGTTCCACACGTGCTAAAAATAATGTGTATTCTTTGTTTATTAGATACAAATCTCTACATAAATCAGATTTAGTTAATTATTTTATTAAAATCCTCTATACTTACATATTTTCAGTCTGGCAATTTCTGGGAGAAGTGTGATAAAAACTTCCCTCTATGACCTGAATTTGCCAATTTTTCTTTGTATTTCTATTAGTCATTGCTTTAAAGATTTCCATGTTACGTTGTTAAGTGCATAAAGGCTTGTGAATACTTTATTTTCTTAGTAGATATCTTTCATCAGTGTGAAATATTTCTTTTTCTCCTTTCCTATTATTTTTTTTTTGTCTTACATAGTATTTAGTCTGAAATTTATGTTACTAAAACTGCTTTCTTTTTGTTAGGCCTTGTCTAGAATATCTTTATTTCCCATCTTACTGGATCCTGTTGAATACAGAAGCTTGCAGTGTCCCTGTCTGTTGTAGCAGTTCTTTGATGTGATCATTTTGGACTGTGGTTTCCACATCAACCTCATAGTTCTACCTGCCTTCTATTTTTCAGAGATTCTTAATTATCCCTTATCCATACAACAGTGTACTTTGTTTCCCAGCACTATTATGAATGTGTGTGTGTGTGTGTGTGTGTGTGTGTGTGTGTGTGTGTGTGTTGTCATTTAAGGCAGGAAGGAGAGATGACATTATATGTTCAGGCTTCCATTTTGATCCAATCCTATGCTCTCCTTAACACCAGATTTTCTTCCCCACTTCTACTCTAAAACACTCCTTTCCTTTCCTTCCAAGTTAGTTGATCTGGACGTTGAGGTGATGTGAGAGATATGGTGCAGAACACTTTGTGAATATGTTTAGTTGTCATGCAACCACTGAAACACTACTTTCCTTTCCATCTCTTTATGGCCTAAAAGTGGATTTCAGAATGAAATACTACAACTTGAGTTCCACTAGCATGCATTATTCAGTAACAGCTTGTTGTCTTTCCAGAAAGGTCTGTTTAATTTATAAACAGTCCATTTTAGACAGGACTACTAGTATAATAACATCATAATATTGCTATTCTTCTGGGTAATTTGTTGGCAATATGTATATTCTAGTTTCTTCCATAGGAGGAACGTATTTAAAAGCCACTGACTACACGATTGGCAAGACCTGGCACAAACTAAATGCAATGTAACTTTGGCCATTAAAGGTAGCACTTAAAATGTGCTATTTTTAAAGTTAGGGGGGAAAAAACCCACAATTATTTATAAAGGACTAGAACTTTATTTGCTTTCTTATTTTATTAATATTTAAAACATTCTTACCTCATTTTCTATATTTTATCTTTACACATCAAATACAGTTTATTTTCATTTATAGGTCATCAAATTACAACTGTAGGATTCCAGACTAAAAAGGGCTTTAGAGTTCATTAGGTTTGGCCCATTATATGATGCGTGAGAGGTTTTGTGACTTGTTCAAGTTCATATAGTGACCTTGTGGCAGAGTGGGCACCAGTCTGTTTCCTGCTCATCCAGCACTCTATTTACACATACGTTTACATTTACAAGATTTTAACAAACCCATTTTATCTGCAAATTACTAAAAGTCTCCTAGAAAGAAACTGGAAGGTAAGCATGAATGATCTCAATTTTCATAGGAGGGGACATTGAGATGGTAGGATGAATTAATGACTTGCTTAAAATAATCCGCATCAGGAGTTGTCAAGGGAACAGCTTGGAGTTTAGTACTGCATCTAACAGCCTCTCCATCTTCTCATCACACAACTCCATTTCATAAAAGAACAGAGGCGCCTCTCAAAGAATTATTTCATGGTTTAATCCCTACAGGAACACAAAATATAGATTTGTTTTTAAATTTTTAAAATAGAAGTGTCTACTTGATTTATGGTGATCTTAACAACAACAACAAAAAAAATCCAGGAAAGTCAGAACCAGGTAATCCGCTGTAAATTGGAAAATGATTCACCTATCACCCCAGATAAAGTAAAAGAATGAATCACAATGTTGCTTTAAATTCTTTCCGGCTGCTTGTTTATTGTCTCCTCTTGTGTGGAATTCCATTTATTCATTAATCTATCCCCAGCTCCTAACAAAAGGGAGACATATAGTTGGCTCTCAAGTAAACATTTAGTCCTAGGCATTTGTTCTCTATATAGGATTTGTGGAGACCTTTTTCATTCTCTAGGTCATGAATAGTTCTTTACACTCTAAAGAGTTGGCAAACTATTTTAGACTCTAAGAGTCTGCAAACTATGGCTGGTGGGCTGTTGGGTTAGCCACATGTTTTTGTAAATAAGTTTTATTAGAATACAGTCAGCCCTATTCATTTGGATATTATCTATGGCTGCTTTCCATACAAATACAGAGCTGAATAGAAGTGACAGAGACTGTATGGCCTGCAGAATCTAAAGTATGTACTATCTGGCCCTTTACAGAAAAAAAAGTTTGTCAAATCCTTGCCTTTGGGATCTATTTATTGCCTTTTATGGCTATCCTGGAGTTGAGCCAGTGTCTGGCATACAATAAATGCACCATGACAAATGTTCATCAATCAGCAAAGTGCTAACCTGGTCACGGAAGTCTATTGTAGTGTTACGTTGACAGGCTTAGCTAACATGTAAGTCAGCAAGCATAAGTAATAATGATTTACATTTGCATGGCACTTTAGAGATTATGAACTATTTCATATGTGTTATCTCATTTGATCTTTCCAGCAGTGCTAAAATGTAGGCAGGCCGGTATTAATTTTTCACAAGGGAACAGGTTCTGAGACATTGGATTTCCCAGAGTAAGAAAGGAACTCAGATTAAGGGTTTTCAGTCTTTTCTTTTCTTTGAGCAGCTAAAGTGATTCCTTTATTTCTGGAAAACACTTACCATTTAAAATTAAAGGAAGCAGGGAGCTATTAACATTTATCATCTCATGATACACTGATTCAAAATAACATATCAGAAGACCACCTGCAATTAATTCTACTTTGTAATAACAAATTCTGTCTTCTGAATGCTGTGTTTTTATTTTAATAAGATGATACTAAAAATAACAAACATTTAATAGATTGGTTTAAAAAAATTGAAATAAATATGAACCTAACTGAGTTATAAGTTAAAAATACAACTGTCAATTTTTGAAATCTTAGAACTTGCGAGATAAGTCAGTTATCTGGCTTTCTTTGATTAGCAAAATTAAAAAAAAACAAAACAAGAAAAATTCTTGGAATAGAGAAAAATTCTTGGAATAGAGTTTTAGTAAAAATATGAGTATATATGGGAAAATATGAAAGGTTGATATAGTGCTCTGTTATGGGTCAAATCGTTCTGAATAAATATTTCACTGGAAGCTACAAACCTGTAGATAACTATTATGATATATTTCTTACATCATTACAATAATTGATCTCTGTGTGATCAAACAACTAATGAACGTTTCTGGCTGACCAAAACATTGCTGTCTCAGCCCTGGAACAGACTAAAAAACTAGTACAACGTGCTATATGATTCCAATTATATGGCAACTGGAATAGGCAAAACTATGGAGACAGTAAAAAGATCAGTTATTGCCAGGGGTTGGGGCAAGAGAGGGATGACAGGTGGCAAACAGAAGATTTTATAATAGCACAGTGAAACTGCTCTGTATGATACTTTAATGATGGATACATGTCATTATACATTTGTCCAAACTCATAGAATGTTCAACACCAAGAGCCAAGAATGGACCCTAATGTAAACTATGGACTTGGGGCGATGATGTGTCAATGTAGGTTCATCTGTTGCAACAAATGTACCACTCTTGTGGGGGCTGTTGATAGTGGAGGAAACTACCCATGTGGGGGGCAGGGGGTATACAGGGAATCTCTATACTTTTCTCTTAATTTCATTGTGGACCTAAAACTCTCTATAAAATAAAATCTATTTTTGTCTTTCTCTGTCTGACTTATTTCATTTAGCACAATACCCTCTAGGCTTATCCGCATTGTTGCAAATGGTAAGATTTCATTTTTTTTATGGCCAAATATGCCATTGTATTACATGTACCACTTCTGTATACAATTGTATATTGATGGACACTTAAGTTGCTTCCATGTCTTTGCTATTATAAATAATGCTGCAATGAACATAAGCATGTATATATTTTTCTCAAATTAGTGTGGAATCTAAAGAACAGAGTGAATCAACAACACCACCAAAAAATACAGAAAAAGACTCATATACGAAGAACAAACTGATGGTTGCCAGATGGGATGGGGTTTGGGGGGCTGTGTGAAAAAGGTGACAGGATGAAGTACAAATTGATAATTACAAAATAGTCATGGGGTTGTAAAGTAAAACATAGGGAATATACGCGTTAACATAATATTAATTATAATATTATAATAACTATGTGTAGTGTCAGGTGAGCGCTAGACTAAATTGAGGGAATCACTTTGTAAATTATGTAAATGTTCAACCACTATGCCGTATACCTGAAAGTAGTATAAAATATATTGGACGTCAACTATATTTGAAAAATAAAACAAATTAAAAAATATATTTTAGAAAATTAGTACAATAGGCTAATAAAGGCCACGATTCTATATCCTCCTTATCCTCCTCAAAAGCTTTATAAATAAATGCACATTATAAAAACTTTGTGGGGGTATACAATGGCATAAATACAAGAAAAACAAAGGCCTATAGTTCTTTTAAGAGAACAGATCCAGAGCAAAAGTAAACTTACTTCACACCCAGGTTGAGTTCCCCATGAACACGGCTCCTTCTCTGGAGGGAGCACCCCTCTTTGGAAAGCATGGTCTCCGAGACATGTCTGACACAAGGGAGGCTCAAAATCGGGCTCCCCGGGGGGGATGTGCACCACCGAGGGGCCCGTGTACTTCAGGCTGGGACTCTGATGCTTGTCCACACTGACCATTGGGCTCTTGATCCATCTTCGTACCTACAACGTGCAAAAGAAATAAAAGTAAAACAAATGCAGTTGACCTCCTTTGATGTTTAATGGGGTTTCAGTGGGAAATTTGGTGGATGGATACTCATGAAAGGATAATTCAGTCTCACAACTTTTCTGTCTTTCAAGTCTAAACATAACCAATGGTTTTCCAGGAGTGTGTGTGTGTGTGTGTGTGTGTGTGTGTGTGTGTGTGTGTGTGTGTGTGTGTGTATATATATATATATTTTTTTTTTTTTTAGTTGAGGAACAGTGTGTTTTTCCAGGACCCGTCATTTCCAAGTCAAGTAGTTGTTTCAATCTAGTTGTGGAGAGCGCAGCTCAGTGGCCCATGTGGGGGTCAAACCGGAAACCTTGGTGTTATGAGCACTGCCCTCTAACCAACTGAGCTAACCAGCTGCCCCCGGAGTGTATGTGTTTTGACTGGTCATTTCATCTTGCTGAGTCTGTCTCCCTATCTGTAAGATAGATTGGGGTAATCATATTTCCTTCCAGCTGGTTGTGAAGGTTTTACAATGTTTTTAAATGTCCAAGTGTTTTGTCTGGCATATAGTGTTCAATAGATGGTGACTATTTTACTTTTACTATTATAATTATGCTGAGATAATGATAGTTCACAAATCTCTAATGTGGATTACTAGTTAACTAGAAAAAAATGAATGAAATTGCTTCTAGCTCAGGAATTATCTCATTTGTTTTTAAAATTCTGTAACTCACCACTTGTCTTGCTTGCCTGTAGAATGCCTGTAAGGTACAGAAAAAATATAAAACTCTTCTCCTATTATAAGAAATAATATTTATATAGCACTTTAGATATAAAAGGCCATGTTTTCTGTATTGGACATGCATCGTCTTGTTTAATCCTCAGATCAGTCTTACACGATAGGTACTACTACTAATTGCATTTTACAGATGACAAAACAGAGGCACAGAGAGATGAAGCAAATTTCCCTAAGATATGCTGGTATTAAGCAAAGACAGGATCCAGGCATCCTAAATCCAAAGTTTACTCCTTTACAAGCATGCGATTTTAACAAGCATTAGAGTGCTAGAAGACTTGTGGTCATCAAATGCTTGAAATTTATCTTGATTTAATATGTCTTTCCATGCTCTTGGAAACTCCTGAGGATTCTTTTATAGTCAACCAATTAGTGAAATTAGGGTATACCAGAAGGAGGAAGAAATAAAATCACAGTACTGAATTTTACTTAGTAATGCTGCAATTAAATTAAAAGAAAAAACACCGAAAGATAAACTAAAATGGCACTAGCAAAAGAATGGTTAAGCAATTTGATGGAATAACATGCCATCACTAAAAAATAAATATTGTGAAAACTGGCAATATGCAAAATGTTTAGAACATAAATACGAGTATAGGAAAAAGAGCTAAATGCAGAATTGTTCAACCACTATAATTACAAATGTAAAATATGTATGTACTATCTATAGACAAAGCAAAACATTAACAGGGCAAGTAGAAACTGTTGCATTCATGTTAGAATTATGGCTGTTTTAGTTGTCCTTTTTTTTACAATGTCCTGTCCTTTCATTTTTAAAAAGAATAATTTATTTAAAAGTTTATAAGAATCTCAAGAAATTAAAATAATCATATTTCTTCTTTTATGTGTTATATCTGTGTCTTTTAATTATTTTATTTGCTTTATATATATTTCTTTCAATGGCTATTTAAAATATCTTTCTTGAGTTAACTATGCTAATGTTAACATTTGGGAGGTTTTCATCAGTATTTCTTTCACTCTAGGGCCCTATAAGCATATTAGTAGGTGCATTGAAAGTATTTATTTGATTTGTTAATGAAAGCCTAAATGAAACACTAAAAGTTTGAGACTACAATAGAATCTCTCTTCCTCATGTTAGGATCAAATGTGTTTCTAATCAATCTAAAAAGTACTACAGTTCATTAGTGATAGAAAATGTTTTTTACTATTTTTATTCAGAGGCTTTGGGGCTTGAATTCTGGTAATCATTCCTGATTAGTTGCCAACATTGTATTTTAAAATCAATCTTTTATTTTGGCTTACTGTCAATATTTCTTTTGCCAAGTAGATTTAACTTTGGGGTTACCATGAATAGAATTTTAAACAGACTTCTCTTCAAATGAATTTGTATGGCCCAACTAAATAAGAACCTTGGTGTATTGAAATATAAATCTTATATCTATGGATCACTGTATTTAGAGTAAATCTCATGCAATATCATTTTACAATTATTTAATTTATAACAGAAGAATGTCCATGTGACTGAATCTAAACTTCATTATGTTATAGGCTGGTTTTATCAAAGGACAAGAATTTAGAGATATTCTATCTCACTTCAAAGTATACAAATAATCTATAAACTTAAATGATCTGTTGGAGTTTAGAAACCATAGGGATTAAGAATCACATAAAGAATTGTCATTTCATTTGATATCCAGCTAAGAATTCTCAGAATAGTTCAGATGTACTTTAGCATAGGCTGTCAAACCACCAATAGATGTTTTTATACAATTTCAGAGTCAGAGGAGACCCAAAGATGTTAGTAATTTGCCCATAATCGCACTGTAGATTATTATGTGGTCAAAACTACACCACTTGGTTTAAGCAAATCATTGAACTAATTTCTATTTGGGTGTAAGCTGGCAAACTCAATACCTTCAGATGCTGGCAGGAACTGAAGTGTGGAAAGCCCTATGACCAGTGTTTTAAAATAGGGTGTGGTGAGGACTGTGTATGGCAAACTGGGAGTGCATACTTGCTAAGGCCATTTAAATTTAAATTTAAAAACAAAGCAAAACAAACAAACAAACAAAAAACCCCAAGCAAACAAATAATGTTGGCCAAACAAAACCCTGGTCAAGTTTATCCCGCACTTTCAAGGGTCACCCCTTGACCCTTGAAATTATACTGTCAGGTAGAATTCTATGAAGTAGAAATGAAATGATTTGCTAGCTTCTAACTTTTTTAAAAGAACAATCTAGTACTTTCAACATTGTAACTACCATTCATTCATTCATTCATTATTGAAGACCAACTATAGGTCAGGGATAATCTAGGCATCGAGAATATAAGTTAACAAAACAGATCCCTTGTGGAGCTTGTGTCATAAATTTATTTATTGAGGGAATATATTATTTATTTAATAAAATAAGTAAATTATACTATGTAAGGAAGAAAATAAAGCAGAGACAAGTGATCAGGATCACTGCGAGTGAGAGGGTTCAATTTTAATTGTATGAGACGGTGGCTTTTCAGTAAAGACCTGAGAGGTGATAAGGCTATATAAGACATCCGAGTGAGCTATCCGATTACGCTGGATCATCAGGTCTGGATTTCAGGGGAAAGATTCAAGCTGCATAATGGAATTGGACCCTTGAAACAAAGAACAATAGTCTACTTAGGTCTTCCAAGGAACAAAACCCAGTGACTTGCCTGGATGTACTTGTGAAGTACATGTCTAGGTGTTATGCTCATATTTCTGGGGCTTTGATGATTAGAATCCATTATATTTCAGTTAAACTTACTGAAATATGTGATTTCCTCAAGCGTTCAAAGTGCAGATATGTGTTTTGTGCCTTCCCTGGGAATGTTTTCAATATGAAATATCATTTGAAAGGCCCATGATTCGACATCACCTTCAACAAATTAACCCTTTCTGAGCCTTCTGGACATGGGAAGATGACATCCCCTCTCTTTCCGTAGAGAATATGGAATATTTAGAAAGATTCCATTGTCTCCAGGAGCACTGGGGAGAAAGGTGTTACAAAAATAGATACATACATTTTGCAACAGCGCTGTCGCTGGTGTTAATGGCATGCTTGTCTTGAAATGCTTTATCTCTTTTGGCTAAGTCCTCACTGGTTTCACTGTTTCCCTTCCCTGCTATTCCTTTACACATTTCACTGGCTTTGTAGCCTCCCAAGTGGCTTTTATAGGCCGATTAATGACAGGGTTTATGATGTTTACTTGATCTTGAGCGAGGCCAGGTTGTGAGTGAAAGCGTGGGGCTCTCCCTCAGGCCTTCTAGTCAGACAAGGTGCCCTCCAAAACTGCTGAGCGGAGATGCTCCCTCTGCCCCTGAGGGAATTCGAGCTACAACTGGCCTATTGTGTTCCTTCAGGCGGCGAACTGCTCTACTGGAGGGAGTAGCTGACTATGAGTGGCTTTTGGAGCCCCTCAGAGACCAGTCACGAGGACTCTCGGAAAGCTGGAGCAGCTGTGTGTGTGAGAAAAACGAATGCCCGGATGCAAGCCGCAGCCCTGCCTCCTCGGCCACCTGGGCCATGGCTTTCCTCAGAGCCACACAAGCGTTTTCGGAGAGCATTGTAAACAAACGCAGACTGGGGCGAGACATCCTCTTTACCCTGAACAAATCAAGAATTTCTTCATTGGGAGTTTATAGGAGCCTGGTCTCCAAACAACACAGACTTAAAAGCAACTACCTCGCTAGACATTGTAGTGAGAAAGCAAAGCTCTTCTTTTAACCATACAGTTACTCTTCCTGAACCCTGTGTAGATAAAATATCAATCTAATTTGTTGGCTAAACCCAGTCTGCTCTGATTTTATTAATTTATTTACTTAAAAAGAAAAAAAGATAGCGCAAAGCAATAAACCCTCAGACTAGAAAATAGCCATGTTTGATTAAAGAGCTTGGCCAGCTTCTGGGGATTTTCCAAGCGTGGTTTTTTTCCTATTATGTAATAGTAAACAGATATTCCTCTGAATGTATAATGGTTTAGCTAAGAATATCTATCAACTGAGGCAGGAAAATTATAGTGTTCAGGTGAACTCACAAGGCAGTGCCTGTTTGTCTCATCGTTCTCCCTTTGTTTTCTGGGAGTGAGGAGCTGTCTTTTCCATAAAATCCAAGCAAACTGGATGTTGGACACAGCTTCTTCCATTTCCAGAGGGAAATCTTTTTATTACAGAAAACTGACTTTGTTTATGTGATGCCACAGTAATTCGGCTATAGTCAAGCAAGTTTTCCAGTGACATCATTTGGATAATTCAATTGATTATAAAAAGGGGCCTCCACACCAACTCCTTTTCAGAGGGTGCCTGCCAGCAGGCTGATGCTGACTTGAATGTATGGTAATTCAGGAGAAGGCTCCTAGAAACAAATTCCCCTCACATGGGTGCCAGGGGCAGCTTCGTGGCTTGGCTCCTAAGATGTAACAGTGCTGTCATACAAGGTGAGAGATATTCATCTGATTTCTTCACTCCATTGCTTGTGTTAAACCATGGGACGTCTATGCTTACTGGTTGTTAATTAGGTCTAAGTCATCTTTCCAGCTGAACCAGCATGGTAAAAACACCTTCTTAGGCTTTTTTTTTTTAATTCCCCAGGGGCTGGCACATGGTCTTACAAATAGTAGGCAATAAAAACGGAATTGCTTATTTTTTATGATAACTGTATGTATTCATTTATGGATTTTAACAAGCTTTGCTATCATCCCCTATCAAGGTAGTAAATATGTTCTGTAGAACAACTTCCCTTATGCAGCAGTACTCCCCAGAGCAGGCACCTTGACAACTGAGCGTCTGTTGGAATTTCCCGGCAATCCCTGCTGTGGCCCTCGGGATTTCCAGGTCCTTTTCTCTCAGCATTGACGAGGCTACTTGCATCCTGTTCTAGATTGTCAGGGTCTAAACTTGTGTTTCCCCAGACCCAGTCCAGGGAATTGGGTGGTGAGCAGCAGTAGGGAGAAGAGGAAGGAAAGAGAGAGGACACATCTCTCCATCCTGTTCTGTGTTTTTGCTCACAGCGTGCAGCACCCCCAGCTCCACCCCCTCATGCAGCTGTCAGCCCTCTCGCCTCCACCACTTTGTGTTGTGAAGATTAAACAGCAGAAACAGCTCTTGCCCTGTGCTTCCAGCTCTGTACATGTAGAATCCCCTTCTTCCTCTTCCCTACTCAGGCACCCACCCCACCCCACCAAGTTTTAAATGAAAAAAAAAAAAAAAGTATCCTCACAGGAATTCACTGACATGTAGTCTTCTTTCTGAAATGAAGGTAAAGTTTTTGCAGCTCTTGAGGTTTTTAAACTGATCCTTTTAGTCTGAATTAGTCTTTCCTGGATTTAGAAAATTTAAAAAGAAAGATAGAAAAAAAGAGGATGTAGGAGAGAATTATTTCAGGTAATATCTCCAAGGGACAGTATGTGTTATTTGCTTTTGAAATTGAAAACTAAGGCTCAAGGGAAATAGCAAAGCTGGGCTTGGTCACTGGGAAAGAACCTGGCTGGCGTGTCCACAGCCAACCCACCAGCACTTTGGAGCCTTGCCCTCCTGTCTCCTCCAAGAAATCCCCTTTTCCACTATTTTTAACTTCCCCCTCTCTTGGCAATTGTCTCTTAGCCCATTCAACATGCTGTTCTTGCAATATCTCTGAAAAGCTAGCAGACTAAAAGCTTAAGATCTCCTTTTAATCCACAAACTTCCTTGATTCAGCAAGCCTCTTTCACAGCCACCCCAGCTCTTTTCCTTCTTAGCTAAGCTTCATGAAAAAATGATCCCCATTTCCTCATCTCACATTGACTTCTCAACCCATTGCAATTTGTTCATTAAACAATATCGATGGATCACGTAATATTTGCTGGAACTGAAGCACGTGACAAAAAAAGAGTTTCTCTCCATTCAAACTAGCTTTCACCAAGATTGCAATAAATCTCATTGCCAAATCCAACAGACACATCTTGGTCCCTACCTGGCTTGCATACTGTGCAGCTCTTAAAGTTTTCAATAGAAGCTCAACTGTCTACCCAGCATTATGCTGGGTGGTGGGGACACAAAGAAATGCAATTGCTTCGGTGATCTTTGAGTGAGGGTGCTTGCATTTCAGAGGAGTCCGACCCATGAGCCTGTGGTTTATCATAGCATAGCAAGTATATAAGGTAGCAAACAGTTGAAAGCTAGAACAGCAGTGTCTGGCTGAAAAGCCCTGCACCACTGGGTGGGCAACAGAGCGAGCTTCCCCAGTGCTCATTGTCTCTATTGTAAGATGGAGATGATAATAATACCTCAGAAGGGTTTTGTGAGGACAAAACCAGATGATGCAAGTAAGCCAATACTTAGCATTAGATGAACACTTGGTTAATGTTTATTATTGCAGGTATGACTCCATGTCATGAGAGAGCTTTATACCAAGTGTCGTGGGAGAAAAGATGGGGGGGTATTCAGCCCAGTCGGGAGAACTCAGGGAAGGCGTCCTGGAGGAAGTGATGGTGAAACTTAATTTTGAAGGTTGAGTTAAACGAAGCCAGGTGAATTAAAATGGGAAAGACATTTCCAGCAGAGAGGATGACAGAAGCCAAAATATAGAGGCAAGATTCTGCATGGGATGTGTAGAAAATGAGCCCAAAGAGGGGAGGCAAGGATTGAAGCTGGATAGAAAGGTTGGGTCACGGGGCAAGAAGTGGCCAATGAAGTGTGAACAGGAGAGTGGGATTGTCAGACGTGGCTTTCCATGCAGTATGAGAATGAATTTAAGACGGTCAAGAACACAAGCAGCTAGATGAGTGTGGAGCTGATTACAAAAGAAATGATAAGGGCCGAGAAAGAAGAGCAGCAGTGGAATTGGAAAGGAAGGATGAATGAGCAAATCGATCACTTAGATAGCAAGTCTACATCCCTTTCTCTGTCCAAGTAACCCCATTTTGCTGTCTTTCTTCTGGATCCCTAAAGCCACCCCCTAAATGGCCTTGCCCTTTACTCCGTTCTTACTGAAACCACACCTTTTTAAATGCAAAGGTTGTCCCTGCTCTTCAGTGGTTCCCCAGCGCCAGCAGCAGTGGCTTTCAAACCTGTTTGATCACACTTGATGAACTGTGAGAATTCCCGGTGCACATATATAAGTATAGAGAGCTGTAACTGGAACAACTGGTTCCACCCCCAAATTTACCCTTTCTACATGAAATGCGCTGACATTTTCTATAATAGTCTATTCCTTTAAAATGCTGACTGAAACCCACTGACTTGATTTCATGACCCACAAATAGGTGCCACACAAATTAAAGGACATCTACATGGTAAAGACTAAATTCCTTGGCCTGGGGTCCCACGTCCTCTAGGATCTGAATTCTCATCTCCCATTGTGCACCGAGCGCATCCAGGTTTTCCATGACATCATTTCTTTTGCAGTTCTCCTCAGTCTTTGATTGTGTGCAAACTTCCCTCTGACCCACCTTGCCCAGCTGGGTACGCCTGCGAAGAGTCACATCTTTAGGACAGTCCTCCCTTGTCTCAACACCTCTTGACCCGTTGTGGTATTTATTTATTTAAACAGAAACATATTCGTTCTTTTTTACTTCTCTACTTCCCCTATTAGAATGTGAGTTTTACAGGGACAAAGACACTATTTTCTCTCACATATTCATTCATGGGACATTTACAAAGTTTCTTCTGTGTGTTCCCTCTTCCTAGCCTATCCCCTCCCTGTTTCCTGTCTGCCTTCACTTCGAGTTGCAGCTCCCAAGGAAAGAAGCTCCCTATTATATCCCCAGAGCTGAGTTAGCACAGCTCCCAGCATATAGTTAAGGGGTAAAGAAATTTTTGTTGATTGGTTTAAAGACAGGTACCATGCAAGGCACAGGGAATAAAAACTCGGAGGCAATTGTCTTTAAGAATCACGGAGGAAATCAACAGTTATAAAACTGTGAAAGCTAGTATGAATTCATCTTTGGGGATAAGTAGGATCAGGCTGGGATGAGGGTGGGTTTTGGAGAGAGAGGACAGCATGTGAAAGGCATGCTCACAGAGAGGGTTGACTGGAGTCAACCTTGGGAAAAGCCAAAGAGATAAAGGGGTCAGATATCAAAGGGATTTGAATGCTGGCACACTGAAATGTTATCCTTAACTCATAGGGAGGGAGGCCTTAAGAATTTTAAACTTTAGATTGATCTGATCAGATTTGCTGTGCTCTGGGATGAAACACAGTATATCCAGGGGAAAGGCAGCCTCAACTAGAGGAAGGAGCAGTGTGTACAGAGGGGGGGTTTCAAGAATGCATATCTTCTCCATATGTTTCTAAGCCCAGGGGAGCTTTTAAACATGAAGGCTTACCAGAGGCTTTTCAAGTTTTTCTAATTTTATTTTCGAGCTCTATGTGACCTGGATGAAGGTCAGAGAAGGCTGAGAGGAACATGAAATGGAGTCCTGGATGCAGGACGAGTAGGAAGTCCCTGGCAGACCCAGGAGAGGACACTGGGAGGGGGTCCTCCTGTATATAATTACAGAGTGGAAGTGCCATTCTTTGCCCCCTGGTGGGGCTCTGCAGTGCATCCTTCAAAGACTGCCTCCTTTCTTTCTCCATTCTCCCCCACTCCCCAAATCTAATATGGCGTCAGAGGTTTATTATTTCATATAGCTGTTAAGTTCTATAATAACCTATGTATATTATAATTAAATAGATTTTTATAGTTAAGGGTAGGGTGGGGTGGGGTGTATGGCAGGTTACTAAGATATAGTATATTGTTTTTATGTTATTCTGAGGTTAAGCAGTTCCTTTACAAGTGAATTGGATTTCCTCACAATGTACTAAGCCGAAAAAAAAAAAAACATTTAAGATAGAATAATGATTTTCTACAGAAATGAATAATTAGCTAGATTAAGAGAGTTGAATTCTAGTTCTAGCTTCACAACTGCCTCCACTGACCAAGTCACTTAATCCATTTGAACTTCAGGGCCCTTGTCTGTAAAATGAAGGGCTTGGAACAGATAAGCCTTGCATTCTTTTCTAGCCATGTCACAGACTCAGGGCTATTTATTCACTGGAGTTCTGCTAATATGATTTGGATGCTCCTACTTCTACAGTGGGCGGTACTCAGCACAAGTTTGTTGAATGAACAAACGATCAATAACATTTGCTTTACCCAGTAAATTTTCTCTCTGCTCGTTATTCCAATCACATTTTCCCATAACTTTATATTACCTTCATTAGATAAACTGAAAACAAACAAACCCAAAAGACCTTTAAAATAATTTTATGGTCTCAAAGGCAGTGGTTAGAAAATCCATTTAAATGGCAATGATAAAAACTGAATCCAAGTCTTATTATTCAAAATGTGTACATAACTGAATTAAAATGAAAGTGCTAAATGAAGGGAAAGGTGATCCAAAATGGGGGCTTATTACTGCTCCCCGGTGTTTCTGCTCCTTTGTTGAGTCCTCTTACACAAGAAACTGCACAGAACTCTCAGTTTCAATTTTATGCAAAACCAGTTTTCCTCCAAATGATGCTTGTGCTGTTTTGGTAATGATTTCTATTTTGGTATTCTGTTTTTTTCTCACTTCATATTTTATAAAGAAAATTGTAAGATTTAATTCGCTCCCCTGAAAACAAGAAGAGAGTCAAAGCTAATAAATAGATATTTGCTAAATATCCACTGTGTCCAAGGATTGTGTGAGGTTCTAAAAATGTGGAAGATGGGAGAGTGGATTGAGAATGAATTGCACATGTTTGATGATCCCATGGAAATTGCTGAAACTGGAAAACGCACTGTAACCTTAGGACAACTGAGACAGAGGGAATTGACTGTTAACATGAGTCTAAGTGGAGAAGGAAAAATAAAATATTTTTCAGCACAGATGAATTTTTGTAATATGCAAAATAACAACAACAATATTAATAATAATGAAAGCTAAAGGGTCAGAATCAGAGAAAGATCCTGGCAACATCATCCGTGGTGACCTCACTCTCTCCAGAAATGGTGTAACCTGCCAATGGATATCAATACTGAGCAGCATGAGCTGACTAGTTAAAGAAAAAAAAGTGGAAACGGGGCATATAATCCAGAAATACGCATTTATTGCATTGTATTAATGCAGTCCTCATTAATCCCCAAAGGGAAATAGCAAACCATTCAGCTTTATGGGGAGAGCTTCATACATAACATTTTGCATAAAAAGATGGTTTGCAGAAACTTCTGGTCATCATGCTGTGCCAGTCTTTTACTATTAATATAAAAGCACCATTCAAACAAGTCAGTGATTGAATTTACATACAAACTTGGAATCAACAGGCAGATGTTCAGCATGGATTCTACCGCGATCTTGTAAGCAAAAATATAATCAGCCTTGCTTAAAAAGTCTAGTCCTGGGTACATTCATTATTTTTGTCATCCTGGAACCCCATGCCCCTTTTTATGGTACAAGCAGCCCCAATCCTGCCCCCACCTCCACTTTCTCATTTGGGAATTACTCATCTCAAAAGTTATGATTTGGGGAACCTGCCAAGGACAGTCCCTGGATACTTGCATAGGATAAGTATGTGATTCAGGCAAAGGCAATAATAAAATCCCTGCCTCTTCCAAGTGGCCTTTCTCTGCACAAAGACGTTTCTACCATATAGAGCATACTTCCTATTACCATTTCATTACCTATATTTTATTCATGGTTGTTTTGAGGGCACATAAAAATTTCTAAGTATCTGTTAAATGAAAAAATGGGTAAAGGAATGGCTAGATACCTTGTGGTGATAATTTAGCTGCTTAATTTTTGTCTTTATTAGATTGGATTGTAAATTCTTTATTGATAAAGATTTCACTTTGTAGATCTTTGTGTCGCTTGTCACCCCAAGCAATGTTATGCATGGACCAAGTTCAGTACATATTTGTTGTATTCATGGTTAAGTGTGTACCTTTCACCCCATGGAGTCTGAAGGAAGTAGCAGACCCAACCTTGGGAAATTTCACAGCCTCATTTTCTTTTCTAGCTTCCTTGAATCTAGACCATAACCACATTTTAAAGTCCCTGATCCAAGTTTTTCATCCACCTTCCCATTCATTATTTTAACTTTTGTCCATTTTGGTGTTCATCTAAGTATCTTAGTACTGTTGGAAGATGTGATTTCAATTTATTAGATATGGGACTTTGAGCAACTAACTTAACCTCTGAGTGTTTCCTCATTCAGTAAGAGGTAATGATCATATCTAACAAGTGATGAGGATTAAAAGATGAGTAGTTGGTAGATTAGAAGATGTGAGCCCTCTGCAAATATGTAAAATGAGTATTCATATATAAGGGTAATTAAACTTTGAATTATTCTTGGTTAGCTTTCCAAAGATGAAATTGGCTATCAGAAGAAAGTTTTTAGTCACTAAACTTATTTTAAAGTTTCAGGCACTTGGTAAGTATAGGCAGAGGGAAGGGAAGATCTTTATGATCTTTTTCATTCTGGCATACTATAATTCCACATATAACTTGTACTAGAAAAGTCACTCATATGCTAATAAAGTTTACCTATGTACTTGATTTTTACAATTGAACTGTGACAGACCAACTTACTATTTTCCTCTGAATTGTAGAAAAAGAGAGACTGGATTAAAAGCAGTTCAAGTAGAAAAAGCCTCATGAATTTTAGTTCACTCTAAGTCCTATAGGAGTAGTCTAATCCATTTTATGGACTACTTGAATGAGGCTATATCAGTAGAAACACTGTTGCCAAAACAAGGGAGGTGGTACACTGACCTCTGTCCTGATAAATAAAATCTGGGGCACTGGTTGGAGATTTGTTCTGATTTTAGAAGGGGTATTGACAAACTAGGGGACACCCAAATAAGAGCAGGTAGAATGGGGAAGAAGATTGTGATGTATCAACTTGGCTATCTAGTACCTGGTTATTAAATTAAACACTAATCTATGTGTTGCTGTGAGGGAATTTTGTAGAAGTGATCAATATCTACAATCAGTTGAACTTTAACTAAAACAGCTATCTTTGATAATCTGGGTGAGACTCATCCAATCATTTGAAAGGACTTACAACAAAACTGAGGTTTCCCTGAGAAGAAGAAACTCTGCCTCAAGGTTGCAGCATCAACTTTCTGGTCTGCCCTATACATTGTAGACTTTTCCATTCCCATAATCACATGAGCCAACTAACTGAAATAAGTCTCTTCATATAAATATCTCCTAATGGTTCTGTTTCTCTGGAGAACTCTAACTGATACTGACATCAAACGAGAGATAGGGAGATGCAAAATTTAGGAAGGCCATGACAACAGTTTTACAGGATGTGAATAGCTATTTATGTGAAAGATGAACCAATGGATGGAAGCACAGCAAGGCATAATTGGGCCTCCCACATACAGAAGTGAAATGGGGCTTTCTTTTAAAGAAGGCAGCTGCACTTCAGAGAGCACATCAAAGACAAAATCTGACCAACCTTTCGCTCCATGAAGGGAAGTACCAAAAGAATGCATTTTTTGGTTCTAGGCATTAAATGAGTCCTCTTCCTTATAGCCCTTTAAATTTTTTTTTTTTTTGCTTTTTTAACTGTTCTTCTCAGAACTTCACTACAGCTCGTATAAACAATATTTCTAATTTGTGGACTACTGTATTAAGCCCAAAGCTCCTAGACGCATCTTCATCAACATTCATGCTCTCACATGGTTTTCACTGTATAGAAGAGAAAGCTGATGCTTTTCTGGTATCAAGCAAGCGTTCTGTAAGAGATGGGGACTTGGATAAGGTTAGGAAGTGCATGAACTTTTAGCCCGTGGTTTTCTTACCACAAACTAGGTGGCAGCTCTCAGCCCAATGGCTTTAGCAGTGTAAAATTGCCAGAAATGTTTCTGTAAGATTGTAGCTAGTAACATAAAGTCTATGCTACATAAGCAGAGAATCAAGAACTGAATTTTTAAAAGAGACTGTCTTTGAAATGTGCAAATGGCAATATTATGTTGTAATGCCTAATGCTATTGTCTGCGCCTCTCACAACTACTGAGGGAGTCTATGCAAGTTACTTCAAAACTAGCAGGTGACTTAGAAATCAGGCAACCATGCCCTTGAAATATATACTTTGTGTGCCTTGTGCACCCAATTCCAGCTGCCATTGTGCAAGTACATACTTGTGGAGGGCTTCTGCTTTGAATTTTACCTCCCCGCATGTGCACTTCATGCGATTGCTTGCTATAATTATTTTTCTACTCTTCAGCAACTTTGGCTGAAATATGGAGCCAATATAAAATATAATTACAATATAATAATCATATCTCACCACTGGAGATAAATATAATGGATTTCCTTATTTAAAGCGAGACATCTTTTAACTCTAATCATTACTTCTTAGATGGAAATTATACCTGCTGTAAGTCTCTGGGTCTAGTTACCTTGAAGGATATTGTATGTGTTTTAATACTGGTTAACAGAATCTTCTTTCTGCTTTTTTATTTCACTAAAATATATACAGTTATATTAGTTCAGTAGGATGTAGATGTTGACATATTTTAAAAATCAATTTTGAAAAGGAGAAAGGTATTATTTTATATCAATTTGAGGAGAAATAATAAAACTTAGAACTGAATATATTTTTCACTACTTTCCAGTTCCTAAAATCTCCATGGTGCTCTTAATTATTTGCTCTTTCTCATTTTCCTGGAAATGAAGAAATTTTTAACTAATGTATTTTAAAAATCTCCAGAGCTGGCATGTGGCGAAAAAAAGTTTTAGTTCTTCACTAGAAGAAAAGTTCATTCATTTAGAATTGGAAGTTACTCTAAAATTGAACTTCAATTGATATTAATTTTCTAGTTAATCTAGGTTCTCAGACCTTAGTTCATAATTATACATATAATAGCCTAGTTAAAAAAAAAAGCATATTTCACAGTGGCAATTAAGTGACCTATTCAGCTTATAGTATATAAATAGGCAACCAAGAAGGATATTAACTGTTCTTTTTAAAGTACCTCAAAGTCAATTTTCTTAGAATTTCTTGCTTTCTTCTTGAAGACTAGGAGATTTCTGAGAACAGAAAAAAAATGATGGTCTTATTTCTTCTCAGCAGCTCAGTAAGTTGAACTGGGTTCACCTAGGTTGCCTCTAGGTAAAACTGTGAGCAGGCGATTTGTCCTGGACACTCCGGCAGAGGTTAGAGACAGCGCTGGGGGCTGCCTGAGGCCCCAGTCTGGCTATCTAACCCCACCCCACTGCCAGGGGCCCCAGCTCCAACCCCAACCCTGCCCCCAAACAGCACCCAGAGGTCAGCCCTAGGAGAGTTCTGCATGAGTGCTGGGGGCCATTTGTACAGGAAACCCCAGGTGGGTGCTAGAAGTGGTCTACAGGGGGGTGTGGTCTACAAGGGGTCAGTGTCTGACGGGTGTGGGCCTGGGCTCCATACACCCTGCTCCCCACTGGTGGTGAAGGCCAGCCAAGGAGACATTACATGAACCCGGCCCAGAGGGACCTCTGTTGCCCTGGTCCTGAGGCCAATACCCCTGCTGGAGCTCCCCCCCCCCCCCCAGTTCTCTCAACTTCACTAGGCCAGGGGCGCTCAAACTTCAGCCCACATCAGAATCACATGGAGAGCTTGTTAAAACACAAGATTTCTGGACCCCAGCTCCAGAGCTTGTGATTCGGTAGGTCTAGGGTGGGGACCAGGCTTTGCGTTTCTATCAAGTTTCCAGGTGAAGCTGATGCTGCTGTTTCGGGGACCCCACTTTTAAGAACCCCTGCTCTAGGCCTTGCACAGTTCTTGCTTTCTCTCCAGTGGCTCTCCTCTTCCCTCAAATCAAGGAGTGATTTTTTTGCAGCCAGTTTCCTCACAATGAAAACATTTTTTCTTTTCTCTTTCCCACGGGCTAAGTTGCCAGTACTTTCTAAAGTGACTACTAACTAATCTGATTTGCTCATTTGAATATGTCCCAGCCCTCAGGAGCATAATGGTGCAATCAAGGTCAGTTTAAAGGTAACAGCCAAATTATGTGTCTTAGTTGCGAACTCCCCTCAGTGTCCCAGAAATAAATCCAATTGTGTGTATGTTCTTTAACCTCGTCTGTGCAGCCAGCCCTGCTTGTGGTTTCTTGGCCCCTCACAGCTACCTTTTCTGGTGACTATCCTTGTGATGCCTTCGCTGCTGTGTCGACGTTGGCATGAAGGGGCAATGATGGGGACCGATGGTGGGGGGGTGGGTAGAAAGTGCCTCTCTGCTCAGCTATCTGTCTCGTTCCGTCATCACTAGAACCCAAGTGGCACCATTCCTGCTCAGAGTTTCAAAGCCACTGGAGAACACCACCCTTTTGCGCCTTGTACTGACATCCCCTTCTCCACCTCTGTGCAAATATACATCTCCTAATGTGGACAGGGAAACAGATGCTATGCAGTTCTCTCCCAGCCCTTCGTCCTCTCCACTCTCGAAGGCCTGTGCCCCTCTATTACACTCTCACTCCTGTGTAGCGCCTTCTTCCTTCAATTAAAAAACCAAAACACACATGCATGCCATTTTGTGCAGATACCTACTGGGCAGTCCTCCCCCAATTCTATAGATGGTTGGAGATTTACATTTTAGGGTTCTTTGAGACATTGTGCTATATTATCAATATAAACCATTCCTTCATATGTTCAAACGTTCTTGAAGCGTGTTGTTTGTAGGGGCTTGTGGAAACATAAAACACATACAGTTATAGTGAAAAGAACATGATTGTTGGGATTGGGCAGGATGAGACTGAATCCTGGCTGGAACATTTGCTGAAACCTTAGTCGTGTTACTAATCTTCCTGAACCTCAAGGTCCTTATTTACTGAGTGGACATGTTGTCTCATTGACAGGGCTCTTGCAAGGACCAAATAAAATGTCTGACAGTTAATATGCACCTCATTTATATAAGTTTCTTACTTCCCTCCTTTTATCCAGATTGAGGATAAGAACCAAGAACTGTGGCCTCCTTGGCTTGTGCTGTCTTGTATATGCAACTTCTTGTTCACCTGGTGATATTACTGTTTTTTTCCTCTATTGATTATTATTATCATCATGATCATTATCACCATGAGACAACTATCTCCAGAACAGAATAGTTATTGTGAGGATTAACTAAGATAATGTTTGTGAAAACACTTTGTAATAAGGTTTATACAAATGTACATTTGGCTACCAAATCTACTAAAATCCAAATGATTGACTAGGAGGTTGTTTTGTTTTGTTTTCCTTGGATATTTAGTGTTATATATAATCAATGACTGTGTACAATGTAATAAATTCCTGCATGATGTGATTTCTGAGGTTATAGAACTTGGGTTTGATGTTTCTCCTCCATTCTAGATTCATAAAGGTTCAGTACTCAATGAAATAAGGACTCTGATTTCAGTAAAAATAAAGTCAAATTTCTACCATTGATTCCAACAATAATGTCTCAATATGTTAAATGCAGTTTCTATTATTGAAGGACTATTGTGTCCCAGGAACTGTATAATTATCACCTCTTATGCATAATACCCCACAAGATCAACATTATCACCATTTTACAGATGAAAAATACTAAGATGAAAAATACTAAAAGTACAGAGAAGTTGCTTGACTTGCCTAAAGTCACACAGCAAATAAGATGCAGAATCCAGGCCTGATTCCTTTCAGAGTCCTATCTACTGATTCCTGCTATCTCTCCAAAGAATGTGCTGAACCTTAACAACCAATTTACAAACATGTTTATGTCCTAGCGTGCTTGATGTAATTAAATAAATTATTTCTAAAACCAGTTCTTTGAGTTTAGGAATAAAAGAAACAGCATTCACATGAATAGGTATGATATGTGGTATGTTAGAGAGGAGTGTATCAGTTCTGGGTGCCTGCCACTCCCTCTGCTCCTTCTGAGGAAAAACGATGATGTGACTTTGTCATTCTGGCCATAATTAATTGAATCAAAACAAGGTAGCTGGCATGGGAGCAGCCTATTGAAGGGTGCAGTTGCCCTATGAGAGGGACCAGTATGAGACTTCTTTCCATACCTCATCTGCAGTAGGAATCTGACAACCTTTTGAGGGGAGTCTGACTGTGAGACATTTACAGAGAACCCTTGGTCAGTGGCAGGGTGGGTTGAGATGAACATAAACAAGCAGCAGGCATTTCAAAGGTCAGTGAGGGGACGAGTTTGTTCAACACAGAAGGCTCCTATGGGAGAGTGACAGAAAATGACCCTGAAGAGAAGTTTAAAACTAAACAGCTTTTTAAGGTATAAGACACAGTATCCTCGGAATCAGGCTTTCTAATTGGCAAAGATGTGTCCCCAACCATCTTCGGATTAGAAATACAATAAAACCTTGGATTGCAAGTAACATGGTTTGCGAGTGTTCCTCAAGACGAGCAATCATTTCTAATACATTTTAAAATGTGGTAAACAAGCGATGTCTTGCAATATCAGTAGTTTGTTTCCGGAACAAATTATACTCACAAACCATGGTATTACTGTACCATTACTGTTCATCCTCAAAGGTTCCTTAACAAAAAGAGAATGTGTATGATAGGTTGCCATGGGGTTCCTCTATGAATCATAAGAGGAAGTCAACCAAAACAAAATCATCTGTAAAATTACAGATGTGGTACTGGAAAGTCCTAAATCCTTGTGCTCATACCAGAAATGCTTGGTGTCCTAATACTTTTTTTTTCTCTGTTATGTTTCCTGTACTCTTAATAATTTTCCTTGTTCTATGTCTCATCGTAAAAGCAGACTAAGTCAACACTAGAAAATGTCCATTAGCAGGAAACCACACTTTATTCTATCACTCACAAGTCATCATTCGTAGTAATCAGTGTCAGTTTAGCTATAGCAACAGATGTGAAAACACACATAGTAACTACAAAGGCTTTTTTAATGTCAGTTTAATTTAAACCTTAACCTCAGATTTTTTTTCCACAGATACAGTGAGAAACCACAAGGATCCTTCTATCCTAATGTTTCTCCCGTACGCTGCAATAAAAAGTTTTTGTTTTGGAAACAGAGAAACCCTCTGAATCAGCAGTCAGGGCCTGTGTGTTTGCCAGGTCACACCACATGATCCATATATTAACCGGCTTAGGGCCTCAGGAAAAGCATGTCCCCGCTCCTACCCATTACCTTCACTGCAGAGTCTTGGCTACACATTTCAGACGGAAAGTAGGTAGTGCACTAAAATTATAATGCACTTTTTCAAAAACGTTTAGAGAACAACAATAAATTTAAATAATAGATACTGAGTCTTTACTATGGACAAGCTAGTGTGTTTCTTGGTTTCTTAGGGGAATAAACATGCATATCTGAATAAATATTCACTATCAGGAAGCGTATGATCTAAAGAGGACTTCCAATAGAAATATAATGTGGACCACATGCATAATTTTAAAGGTTCTACTAGACACATTAAATAAAGTAAAAAGAAAGATGAAGTTAATTTTAATAATATGATTTATTTAACCCACTCTATCTAAAATATTTTTATTTTAACATGTAAATCAATATAAAATTATCAGTGAGGTGTTTTATATATATTTGGACCAAGTTTTTAAACACTGGTATGTACTTTACACTTACAGCGCATCTCAATGCAGACTAGCCACATTTTGGCCAATATGGTAGCTAGTGGCTACCATATTGGGCCCTCACATGTAGTACTTAAAAAGGGCAAGGACATAAATGGCTGAAATAAACGTTCCATTTGGTTTAGGGAAAGGAGAAGATGTTCCATGGAAGAGAGAGCATTTGAAATTAGTGTCCTAAAAAATGGTTATGAATAGGAGAGCTGAAGAAAGAGTGTAATTCATGCTGAAGGAACAGTAGAAGCAACAAATTGGGGAAGGAAAATTACAGGGAATGGCAGCTCCATTCAATAAATGTGGCTTCTCATTGTGCTTCAGATAATGACACATCTCCTTAAGGAGGTCGATGAGGCCCTATGGAGTTTTTCTTCTTCACCCTTTAAACTTATCCCCTACTTTCAGGCCCTCTGCTTGAGCCATGTGATCTATATGTCATTCCTCATAAACTCCCTTCTTCCCTTCTGGGTCTTGCCATAAGCAGTGGACCTTGATCTGGTTTGGCACCTCATTGCTCCCAGCAAGTAAGCATAGTGCTCAGCAGATAGTCCTCAGGAAATATATCTGAATGAACAAATGAATGATTGCAGGGAACATGCCAGGGGAAAAAATGGGTAGGCGACAAGGTTCTGATTGAGGTCCTGGTGCTAGGGCCTAGAGCGCTAGCTTCCAGGTTTGCAATGAATTCTGTGAGTAAGCCAGTTTCACACCTGTCACTGCGTATTAAATGTCTATCTGCAGCTTAGCTTGTGGGGGATGGTTTGGAGTGAGGAGAGATAGGTGGTGAAGAGCTCTCATAGGGGCCTTTTGAAAGAGTTCGGATGAGAATGTATTGGGTCCTGTACGGTAGGAGAGAAGTGGGTGTGTGCATTAGTTACCGATTACAGCAGGAGTGCAAATCATTTCACAGAAATTGTATACTCTTAGGAAAGAACTTTTGCTATGTTATAGATGAGGAAAGTGAGACTCAGATAAATTACTTTTTAAAAATTAAGCCTTAAAGAGTTCATTACCCTGCATGAAGGGATTTCATTATGAAATAGGAATAGGTTCCATGTTACAGAAGAAGGTATAATTTTTACAAACACATATTAAGTAATGAACACATACAAGTGGAAAGAAAAGATAAAAATGACCCAAGCTGCATTTGAATCATGAAAGAAATGGCTTTTAAAAATTCAATGTTAGACACGACTAACCTTAAAACACAAAAGCTGGGGCCGGCCGAGTGGCGCGATGGTTAAGAGCTGGCTTGGGATGCCAGAGGGCCCCGGTTCGGATCCCACATATGAGGGCCAGTGACACTGCCCTCCACAGCTAAGATGCTGAACAACAGCTCAACCTGGAGCTGGGCTGCCACGAGTCGCCGGCGACGGCGTGGGCTGCAGTCCCTGTGGCAGTGGATTGCCATGGGCTACTGTGTGTGGCCAGCAGCCAGCGTGAGCGGCCAGCAGCCGCAGTGAGCGGCCGTCCAGAAACCGGCGAATGATCTGCCTCGCCAGAGAAGAGCGCAATGATGGTGCCAACTTGGGCCAGTGAAGCAACATCCTCCACAACTAGATTGAAGAACAAAACGACAGCAACTTGTCTGTTCCCCTTTCCCCAATTCCCCAGCACTGTTCCCATCCCTCTAACTCCCCAATAAAAAAATCTTAAAAAAAAAACAAAACACAAAAGCTGGTTGCATAGTACTCAGTCAAGGGTTCTGATTTAGCAGTCATTTAAATATTTCTGTTTTCTAAGAATGTTAGAAGTACCACCAGTACATCTTCACAATGATAAAAAAGCCAAAGGGCTTACATTTGACAGTATAAAAAAAGACCAAAATAAGGAAATTAAATGGCAGCACCATGATCAGGGAAGCTTCTTCGCTAAGTCATATTTTGTCTTCATAATTAGGTAACTCACTTATTTCTAGGCTGTGTTTTCAGCTAAATTCCATTTTTTAAAAATATATCTGAAGGTGAGAAGGAGGAGAGAATATTTTTAATTTTTGAAGAATTAAGCTCTGGCAATCTATACTTTAAGATCTAGACAATGTAAGATGGTTCATAATTTGCTGGTTTCTAATAAGCTGTAAAAGTCTTACTGTTTCATTGAGAAAGATTTGTAAAATTTTAAAATCTTAAATAGTTATAATTAACTAAGACAACATTACAAAGGGGTGTTAGGCTTAATATTTCATGAGGTTTTGCTGGTGATAGTGTCCCTAAATGGTGGAACCTTCAGCTTAGAGGCAAACAAGAGTATTAGAAGATCTGTGTTTACTTATTTGCCATACTACCTTTAAAAAAAAAATTCAGCTGGACTTATAGTTGATATTGTAAAGCCAGAACAGAGTCAATTGGACAGATGTTTCACTTTATAACCAGTTGTTTTGATATTATATAGATCAAATTTAAATTCTCAAGATTTGATAACATTTGCCTTAACAAAAACTTGCATGAAAATGTCGAAAACACAGAAGTCAGACCACTTACTAAAGGATTACAGTTAGACTTGGAATCCATATTGATGATCTTTTGTGAGTTAAGAAAAGCAAATAGTGTAAATCCAGACTCAAGAAAGCATGGATATTAAGGTGATTTATGGAGCCATTAGAGACATAAATCAGATATAATTATCTGATTTTCAAAAACTCGTCATCTTGACCTCCTCAAATGGTCTCATAACTCTTTGATGACGCACAGCAGGGAAGTTCTTATATCAAACTGAAGTGTGGACAACGAAAGACAAATGTAGGCCTGAGTAACTGCAAGATACTGATGTTTCCCTTGAGGCTTTCACTCATTGACTGTGTGCTTTTTCAAGGGAGTGCTGGGAGAATGACGGGCATCCAGTTCTCAGGAATTTAGCAAGGCACATGACCAGCGCTCTCCTTTTGTACCCACTGATAATCAGATGGAAGAGTTCAGTCTTAAATCTTCTTCTAGACACGTGGTTGTGCTTGTAGCTCAGGTTCTGAGCAAAAACAAGCGAGTCATCGTATAGCAGTGAGTCCTCTCCCAGCCTCCTACCTCTCAGACCTGCCTCTGCTCACTTACCATCTTTATTTTCCTCTAGCACGTTCCCCATCTTATATAGTATGTTTTACTTTTTAAAGTTGTGATGAAATATACATAACAAAATTTACCATTTTGATCATTTTAAGTGTGTAGTTCAGTACCTTCACATTTTTGTGCAACCATCACCACGCTCCATCTCCAGAACTTGTTTCATCTTCCCAAACTGAAACCCTGTCCCCATTAAACACTAGCACCTCACCCCCTATTCCCTTCCACCCTGCAGCAACCATTCTACTTTCTGTCTCTATTCATGTGACTGCGGTAGGTAGCTTATATAAGTGGAATCACACAGTATTTGTCCCTTGGTGACTGGAGTGTTTTACTTTTCAAAATTTTTTTTTTTTATTGACTAGCTCACTTCTTGAGAATATTAGCATCTAGGGCAGGTATGTCTATCTATATTATTCTCTGTTCTATTTCCAGTGGCTAGAAAGTCCCTAGTAGATTCTCCATAAATATTTGTATGAACGAATAGTTCAGAATGAGCCCTAATACTGCAATGCGGTGTGAATCAGTCCACGTTGAACAGAGGACTACCACGCACTCACTATGGATATAATAGGGGTAAGCCACAGGGCTAGCCTCAAAGAGCTTGTGTCTGTGCGAGAGTCAAATGAGTGAAAGGTAATCACACCATAGTGAGATCAGTGCTATATCTGAGAAAAGTTCACTGCTCAAGAAATAGACAGGAGGCCTTTCCCGTCTTGGTGGATTAGGGAACATGGCTTTCCAGAGTGTACCTTTAAACCAATCCTGAAGGATGAGTGGGTGTTGGTAAGGTCAAGTGTGTGGAGTTTAAGATCAGAAGAAAATTCTAAGGAAAGGGATGACCACAGGGGCTCTTGACTGTTTCAAGCCCTGAACCCATCTGATGGTCTGGTGAGGCCTAGGGATCCCTTCCTGGAACAAGTTTTTAATGAATAAAGTAGAATACATAGGATAACAAAGGCAATCAATTATATTAAAGTACAGTTAGCAAAATATCTTTTAAAATGTTTTTAGTCCTATGTAAATAGTACTATATGTGATTCTTTGTTAGTGCATTAGATAACAAGGTCTCAATGAGAACTAATAAGTACTGTAAATATCTCAGTAATGATAAACATATTGTGGTACCTTCAACAATTGACATGAAAATATGTGTGGTTTCTATTAATGATAACATTTCTATTGGTGATAAAGAAGTCCTAGTAATATTACCAAAGTTTGTTGGCTACATTCATAATTAGAAGTTCTGAATTTCATCTAAAGGTTAATGAAAATAAACATGCAATTTTTTCCATCTAGGTTTTTGAATTCCACCCATAGACATCTCTCTTCCCTCAGGGATCTGTAAACTGCAGGTTAAGAGCCCCTGGGCTGGTGGCAGGACAGTGCAGTTGGGAAAGAGAGACCTCTCCAGCACACTAGGAGAACAGGATTCAGTGGATGAGGGAGGGGAAGAGAAGTGAGGGGTGAGAGGGCCCTGGCTTAGTAAGCTTTATAGGCAACGCTAAGGAGTTAGGGCTTTGTTTTGAGAGCTGTGATGAACCAGTGAAATGTGTTCAGCACAAGAATATCCAACTCCAACTTGTGTTTTAGAAGCTCTTTGAGATTGCAGGTGGATGGGTTCTGTGAGGCAAATGGGCAACAGGAGGCCAGTTAGGAGATGGTGGCTGTTCTCCAGGAAGGACGAAGGTTGCCTGAGCTAGGGCATGGCAGTGCAGACCATCATCAGTCAGTACATGGAAGTAAGAGCAAAAGCGATTTAGGAGATAGAGCTGACAAAAGTGGATTCCCTTCTACTCCTTAACCAAAGACTCTGACATGAAAACAAAGAACTCCGTTTCAATTTTCTGAAGTTCCCATAGTAATAGATCATGAGCGTAGAGTGCCTGGTGGAAAACAAAAACAAAAACACAACAGTTGCCAGAGAAGCACTGTGAGGTATTGAAAAGACAATCTCAAATGTCATCAGTTGACGTGGGTCGTCTTATCTGTGTGGCCGTGGGGAAGTTACTTAATCTTTCTGATGCCTAGAATCCCTATTTGTAAAGTAAGGTTAAGGCCACCTGCGTTCCTGAGTTGTGAGACACAAGGAAGGGAGAGAAAAAATATCACTGAACATTTTCTAAACTAAGTGCTATGAAAATGCTACTTGTGCTAGTATGTGATAACCAAACAAAGGGTAATTATTACTGTAAGTCAGTATTTACTAAGGACTGAAGAGGCATTTGAAGAAAGCAATCTGTGCAATTCATAGTAGCTGGGTGAGCGTTGTGGATCCTGTGGGACTGGAGCCATATAGAATTTAGCTAAGAGGAGGTAAGGGTGAGGGGTGAGCAAAAGGAGGACTTTCCAGGAAGAAGAATGGTAAGAATGAAGAGATGGCGGCTCGGGGTATCCCTGAGATAACAGAGGTGGGGAGTTATGCCAAGGAGTGTAGAGGATAAGGTTAAGTATGCTGGATATGTCCAGAATGTTGCAGGCCTTGAAAGCTCTCCAAAGCCGTCAGTTGATGTACAGGAAAGCCCAGAATAAGTATGGTTCCTAAAGTTATTATTATACTCTGGCTTAGTAAACCACTTAAAAAACAAACAAACAAACAAACAAACAAAGATTCCTAATCTGGAACAAAGATTTCCAACCTGGAAATATTCAATGTTTGGATATATCTTGTTTATGCTACTTTCAAAGAAAGAATTAGGCCATTTCCTTCTGACAGGGTTTTTGGAACCTCTGGTAGCTTTTCCAATCCCTGTGACTTTTTTTTTTTTTACCTGAGGTAGGTGGGGGCGAATAATGTAATTTAAATGAGAGCATGACATTAGCTAGTCTCAAGAGGTTCCAAACACCTCAGTTCTTCACCAAATAAAATGCCTCTTTTATTCAGAAGAAGAAAGTAACTCAAGAAGAGGAGTTAAACAAAACAGTAGCTATCTTGAGAGAATAAAAGAGTTTATTGCCACAAAGAAGGAACCTGGCTTCTAAATCAGGTCTGCCACTTCTCCAGATGATTGTAGGGACACTCCTTCCTCTTTCTCGGCCTTGCTTCCTCTGGAAAACCTCACTAGTTTTGGGAAGCTGTTCATCCATCTACAGCGCTGTGATTTCTTCATGGCAAAACCAAGGAGGTGAAAAGCAGGGAAGCATAAATGTAGAGAGAAGGTAAAGAGATTCTATTATAAAAAATTCAGCCAAAAGATGTCGGTGACTTGCACTAAGGCCCTGGAGATAAAGAGAAGGGGATTAAAAAAAAAAATCTGTTTTAGAGGTCAGCTCAATAAGATGAATCAAAGAATTGCATTAATTGGAAGAAAAGAAAGAGCGCTATTGGTAGATTTCTGGCTCTAAGAAATTGGTAAATGACAGTCTCATTTACTGAGCTGGGGAAAATTGGAGAAGGGACAAAATTAGGTAGGCAGGAAAATCAGTGTTCAGTCTTGGACATGATTAGTTCCAGGTGTCTGTGAGACATTTGAATGGGAATATTAAGTAGACAACTGGAAATAGGCATCTGGCATTTAGGGAACTGATACATTTATGGAAATACATGGGTTGTATTTAAAGCACAAAAATGAGTGATCATGTGTGTTGCTGAGGAAGGGGAAGGGAGAGGAAGCAAAGTGTATGGGAAAGTGAGAAAGGTGGAGAACCAGATTGAGAGGGAATAGAGAAAAAGTTGGGGAGAGGGAAAGGAGCTGGCTAGCCAAGGTTTGAACCTGAGCCACTCGCGTATCAGAGGTAGGACAGAGCAGAAGCCGGGAAGGAAATTAAGAAATAGCCCAGAGGTAAGAGGAGAACCTGGACAGCCATGTGCCAAAGAAGCAATGACCGAGTTTTCATGGGGGGAGTGGTCCACAGTGAGGCATGCCAAAAAAGGGAAAGTCAAAATGAGGATGGATAACTGTCCACTAAACAAAATAAATACAACACGAAAGAGCTTGATCTTGGAATGAAAGAAAACACGGGAATGAAATACAAGTTTTTGAGCCTTTAAGTAGAACTATTTTCATGAATGGGGTGCAGTAAAAGGATTTAAAAGATCATTTCAGAGTATTTATGAGTTACACGGATTATGATTTAGAATTTCTAATAGATTTCAAGTCTCGACAGCACCAGGCAAATTAGAAAACCAAACTTGGCATTGAATTCAGATAGAACCTCATTGATAACTGATTATATGTTGGACATAAGGGTTTGGGTATCTGTTCTAGCCTCAGTGCCTTGTGCACATGTAGCTAAAAAAAGCAGAGTAATTTGGTGTCATTTGATTTAATGAGATCCTGTGCAAATGAAACACTATTTCAGCAATGAAGCCAGGCCATTGAAGTTGCTCTAGGGACAAGTGTCTAGAGAAGATAAATTAATTTGTTCACTAGTCCCTAAGCCTCTGGAAACAATGAAATAACTCAATAAAAGTGTGAACTTGCTGACCATACAGAGGTCTTTTGAGAAATGGCTCTTAAACAATAAAATCCAAAAGCATAAAAGTTTTATAGCACTATGTCTACAAATAGACTCATGAGTAAAATCACAGTTTAAAGCATAACAAAAAGGGTAGAAAGGTAGGCTAGAAAAGTAGGTCAAAATTTTGAGGTCTGTCTTGATAATATTTAACATGTTTTGAGTGCTAAGTATGCACTAGGCATTGGGACTAAATGCTTTACATGTGTTATATGTCATTTAATCCTCACAACAGTTCTGTGAGGTACTATTATTATTAAACCAATGTCACAGATAAACCAATAGGCTTAGAAAATTAAATAACTTGCCAATGTTACAAAGCTTATAAATGATATAGTCCACATGGGTTTGTCTGATCCCATATTTGGCGTCCTTAATATCTTTCTCCTATAAGAGTTTGGGTGTTTCTTCTACTTTTTGATTATAACTAACAATATTTTGATTAAAAAAGGTGATAGATAAATTCAGCACAGTTGGATACAATTTGAAAAATTGTGCTGTTTTAGTGGAACAAATAGAAACATTCAATAGTTTCACTTCGCCACTCTTCCCACTGACAGGTGAAGTTTATTCCTCCGCCTCTTGAATCTGAGCTGGCCCTATAACCCTTTCAATGAATCAAATACAATGAAAGTGAAACTGTGTATCCTCTAAGGCTGGGCCTTACCAGATCTGCAGCTTCCCCTGCTCTTTGGAAGCACGTTTTCTTAAAAGCCAGCAGCCTTCTAAGAAGTTTATTTTAAGACCATGATACTGTAAAGAAGACCAGCGTGCATGGAGAGAGAAAGAGGCCAACAGAGAAGCAATGAGGCACCAGATACAAGAGTGAAGCTCTCTTGGGCTTTCTGGTCCAGCTTAGCCGAGGCCTGACCCAGCCAACATCACCGAGCAGACCATCCTAATAAGTCAACCCAAATTCCTAATCCACAGAACCACGAGAGAGGAAAAAAAAAAGTGGTTGTTTTGATCACTAAGTTTTGGGTAGATAACATACATTTAATCTTATTGATACAATTTGGAAAAGTATACTACATTTTGATGGGACAAACAGAAAACGTTCCTGTAGTTTTGCTTTGAGTCCAAGTTATGCTGTATGTCAGAGATAATAAACCTACAGTTTGTTAGCTCTGGTTCAGTGGTTAACTTCTTCTGGCCTGAAGCAAACATTTTAAAGAAGAAAACCACTTCATATTTTAGAATTGCATTTCTTCCATTTGTGCTATTTATTATCATAGTAATGCATTAGTATAATGATTATCTATTTTTAGTATTTGATACTAGACCTTGTTGCTCTTTGCTTTTTTGTTTAATTAAATGCCTCCTATATTACTTTTAAAAAATATCTGAGGCAGTTTACAATGAAATACAGATTAACAAGAGAGTTAAAATAAAAACAAGATTAAAACCACATCCAGTAACTGAGAAATATCTAAAGATTAGTCTCATTTGTTCCCTGAAATTTACCTTTAAATTTAGCTTTGAGTTTCCTGGCAACTGAGGCAAATGTGTGGGATTATATCATGCTAAACGTGATTTCCTTCAGAAAAGGAAAGTCTTTCGTTTACTGCTAAAATATAGGAATTTTAGAGGAGTTTATGGAGGAATTTATTATATGGATCTCTTCACGGGAAGAGTAAATGATAGAAAACAATGTCTTCAAAAAATGATGTAATTTAGAATACAAATTTTCGTCAGACATGGAGTCTTAACGTATGTCCCTGTTTAAAACAAAACAGAATAAAATTTAAAAGACTTTTTAAATTTCTATGTGTGTCTTTAGATTAACATCTCTCCTCTTTAGATCAGAATTTCATATATTCCTATATTTTTATTTGTTTCAGCAAAGACTTATTGGTAATCCTCAGAGGCCAGACCCTGAGGGTGTAGTTCTAAGCAACAGAGAGAGCAGGACCCTGCCCTCACAGGGATCAGAGTCCAGGAGGATATTAATTAACATTAAGGTGATTAATTAAATAACTATAGCAATATGTGATTACAGTACAAGGAGCTATCAAGAATATATAACAGGGGATGTGATCCAAGTTTCTGGGGATGGGTAGGATGGGAAGAGTGAAAAAAATATAATTTCTCATATCCCCATTGCTACCATAGTGCCCGACACATATAGGTGCTCAGTGCATGTTGGTTATTGATGATGAAAATACAAAAAAAAAAAAAAAAAGGGAGGGGGTGTTTCAACACTAACTTTGAACCTGCTATTTGAATGATAATGGCTTTAGGAAGGAAGGCACTGTTAGACATTGTCATTGCTCTGATTTTTGGAAAACAATAAAGTTGTATCACACAAGAGCTAATTGTCAAGATATAAGATGAAAAAACATTACACATTCCACGAAGTTCCATCTGATTGAGGTCAGGCCTGAAGGTTACTTTCAAAGGCCTGATTTAAGGTGTAGGCCCTTTTACATAAAGCTGACTAATAGACAAATAAATTAGATATGACTAATTCACTGAAGCTGATAACTAAGGCCCTGAATACAATGAGTGCCGGGTCCTAGTTCTTACATTTACTCTTTGAGTTCAAGTAGAAAGAGAAAGCAATTCTACTGGTGTCCTTTAGAGAAATTCATTTACAAATCGTTATGTTAATTGTAATCTCTTAAGTGCTGTGTTAGACATCTTATCATCCATCTAGCTCCTAAAGCTTTATAACATTTAGCAGCAATTTTTTTTCCTAATTACTGCTCACTTCCCACTTCTATCACATTACCTGCCATATATATTTTTTACTTTAAATTTACTTTAAAAAAACCAATTGTTTATTTTTTCCAGTTGCAGTTGACATTCAATATTATTTTATATTAGTTTCAGATGTACAGCATAGCGGTTAGACATTTATATAATTTATGCAGTGATTGTCCTGATAGTCTAATACCCACCTGGCACTATACAGTTATTGCAATATTATTGATTATATTCTCTATACTGTACTTTACATCCTGTGACTATGTTGTAACTACCAATTTGTACTTCTTAATCCCTTCATCTTGTTTGCCCAGCCTCCCATCCCCGCTCCTCACTGGAAACCATCAACTAGTTCTCTGTGCCTATGAATCTGTTTCTGTTTTGTTTTTTTCATTTGTTTTTGTTTTTTAGATCCCACATATAAGTGAGATCATATGGTATTTGTCTTTCTCAGTCTGACTTATTTCACTTAGCATAATGCCCTCTAGGTCCATCCATGTTGTCGAAAATGGTAAGATTGCATTCTTTTTCATGGCCAAGTAATACTTCACTATATATATATACACACACACCATATCTTCTTTATCCAATTATCTATTGATGGGCACTTAGGTTGCTTCTACATCTTGGCTATTATAAATAGCACTGTAGTGAATATAGGGGTGAATATATCTTTTCAAGTTAGTGTTTTGGATTTCCTCAGATAAATACCCAGAAGTAGAATTGCTGGGTCATAAGGTAGTTCTATTTTTAATTTTTTGAGGAACCTTCAAACTTTTTTTCCATAGTAGCTACACCACTTTGCAATCCCACCAACAGTATGTGAGGGTTCCCTTTTCTCTGCATCCTCCATCTTTTTTTTTTTTAATGTATTCTTGCCTGCCAAACCTCTCTGTCTTGCCTGATACCCTCCAGTGTTACATATTTTCTGCAGTAATGTTTCCCAGAACTTAACTAAGAATTTAACAAAGTAAAAATTCTACCTTAGAGCCCATTCTATTTGAGATGCTCCATTTGAGATATAAATGAGGCTTTAATAGTAAGGAAAAAAGAAAAGGGCCGGCCGAGTGGCTCAGTTGGTTAAGAGCTCACTCAAGAGTTTGAGCTCTGAGCAACAGCGGT
>NW_017731950.1:440608-466073 GCF_001890085.2 Hipposideros armiger
AAAAAAAAAAAAAAAAAGTAAGGAAAAAAGCTCTGATATGGGTTGAATTGTATTCGTCACCCCAAATTCATACACATTTAACCCTTAAACAATGTGGGGGTGGGGGCACCAACCCCCATGCAGCCAAAAAATCTGCAAATAACTTTTGACTCCCCCTAAACTTAACTATTAATAGCCTACTGTTGACCAAAAGTCTTACCAATAGCATAACAGTCAATTAACACATATTTTGTATGTTACATGTATTAAATGCTGTATTCTTACACACTAGAGAAAAGAAAATGTTATTACGAAAAACTATAAAGCATAGAAAATAGGTTTACAGTACGGTACATATTTATTGAAAAAATCTGCATATAAATAGACTTTTGCAGTTCAAACCCATGTTGTTCAAGGGTCAACCATATTACAGCCCTAACCCCAGGACCTCAGCATGTGAACTTATTTGGAGATTGGGTCTTTATAGAGGTAATCAAGTTAAAATGAGGTGTGCTCTAATCTAATATGACTGGTGCCCTTATAAGAATGGGAAATTTGGACAGCTATCTAGAGAAGAGAGATAATGTGAAGATATAGGGAGAAGACAACCATCTACTAGCCCAGAAGAGAGGCTTGGAACAGTTCCTCCCAGCCCTCAGAAGGAGCCAACCTTGCAGACACCTCGATCTAACGCTTTTAGCCTCCAGAAATGTGAGACAAACAATTTTGGTCGTTTAAGCCTCCTAGTTTGTGGTACTTTGTTACAGCAGCCCTAACAAACTAGTCCAGCCTCTATTTCCCTATAAAAATCGAAAATAGTTTTTGGAAGCTTTTTCCACTTCTCACCCAAAGATAGAGTAGAAGTTCTGTAATTTACCTCCATGAATTAAGTGCCATAGATGTTTTTGGTATCTTTTAATTCCTTAACCTTTATAAATCCATTAAACATATTCTGCAGTGAACCATTAATATTTTCATTAATCTTTTCTTGTTAATCATAACACAATTGACGTAAAAGGTATAAGTATTCACAAATCAAGCCCTTCAACTTGTTATAGGATTTAAAAAATAAATTTACATCCAGTGTTATAAAAATGCCAAACTTATTATTATAATAGAACCCAGCTTAGAGTTTATTGCTCAAATCCAGATTTTACCAAGCGTAACCAAGCAAAAAGTTCATTTCATTACCTGTTTTGGAGTATATTAATTCATTAAGGCATTAGTTTCTAATTCTTCCTCACTTTCATTTGTTGGAATGCCAGACAGCACTACTGTACCTCAAAGCGGGAGAAATCATGTCAAGATTTTCTTTAAATTCTTGCTTCCTCTCTTTATCGATTCCTTCTCTATTTAACCAAGTAATGATATTACAATTACACATGACACCTGCTCCCCCAAATCCTTGATTGAATTGTTTTTATTGACTCATTAAACATATATGATTGAGTGTTTATTATGTATCAGGCACTCAGACAGAGCTGTGAACAAGATAGGCAAGATCTCTGTCCTCAGGGAGTTTAAATTCGCGGTTTTAGAGAAGCTATATGAGACTCTAAAGGGAATTCACTTTTAACGTCTTTACTTTCCCACTATCTCTCCACTGTGTTGCTACTTAACCTTGCAACAATCTTTTAACCACACTGGATGCTCTCTACTGATGGTTTTCTTTCCCATAATTTTTTTCTACTCGATAACCCAAATGAGTACTGGCCCAGAAAGATTCTGGGTTCAAAGGAAATACGGTCAATTTTCAGGAAAATCATTCTATGGAAAAGATTATATTTGTGGCTAATAAACATTGAAAATACATATTTTTACCTAATTAACTTTTTTTTTCTCCTCAGCATATTTTAATGTTGGTCCTATAAAGACTTGAGTCTTAAAATGTTTTAACTGTTTTGGGAAACTTTTCAACTTGCTATTTCTAGAAAGTAAAACCTTTGAGTGGTCAAGGTGTGCTATATTGGGCGATTTCACTCTAATAGACTCGGGGATGGCAAGATATTCCTGAAGCCACCGGGTTAGAAAAACATGAGTTCTCTGTTTTCTACGGAGCATGAGTTTAGGGGCTTTTTGCTTCAGGCTTTTCTCTCTTTTGCCTTGTTGTGAGATTATCCTCCAGAGGAGAGAGAGAGAGAGAGAGAGAGAGAGAGAGAGAGAGAGAGAGAGAGAGAGAGAGAGAAAATGAATGAGGGGGACCGGGAGGAGGAGGGTGACAGGGAGGAGGAGGAGGAGGAGGAGAAGTGAGATAATAGAGGAAGAGAGGGAAGAAGAGAAAAGGACAAGAACCACACACCCAGTTATTCCCCAGCCGGATGGAATTTTGGGTGAATGCCCTGACCTAGGAAGGGCAAAGAGACCAAGGTGACCCCAATGCTGTAAAAATAGCTAAGTGGACTCTTCCCAGAAAAATGTCACAGCAGGCTCTGGAAAGCAATTAAAGTAATATTTTGGCACCTTTCACTACCAAGGGGAAGATTCTCCTACTGCCCTAATTACAGCCGTGATTTTTATGTCCCTTTGTTGTAAATACTTATGAAATCATTATAGAATGCTACGATTTTTATCGGTGTGAGAGTAAACAAATGCGAATAGTAATCCTTTCTCCAAATGCCAGAGCAGAAGGAAGCTAAGACACGCCCTCACGTGCCCTGCTGTCTGTTTTGTCCTCCCACCTCCTTCTCTGCTGCCTTCCACACATAATCTCTACAATTTGCCAGCTTCGCTGTGCAATCTGCCAGAGAAACCAGGGCGCTTGCTGGCACACCTGCCCTTAGAACAAAGACCAGGGTTGGTCCCATCAACTGCCCTTCATATTTCTGGGCCAGGAGGGTGCGCTGAGCCTAAGAGCCGGAGCAGTTCGCTTTCCCAGTAGGAAGGACTTGGATCTCATAGAGGTCGTGCATACTCCTTCAGTTAAAGTACTTTGGGGGAACTGTTTGCATTGTGAACTTAACTTTCTTAAACCCCATGGAAGGGATAAAAGTCCTTATCCCGTGTTCGTGAGGACCCAACAATTCCACACTATAAGCTAGGAACTAAGGGTTTAGTTAGCAGGCAGGAAATAGCATCCCACTTATAAGTCTGGAGTCTTTTTATTGCCAATGTTAAGAATGTTATATTTACTATTTAACATTTTGGACTTGGTTTTAAAATATTAACTGATATGAATTTAAATATACCTCCACTTTAAAATATACCGCCACGGTATTTCCACGAGTGAACTACCTTTCAATTTCTAATTAAACTTTTCTATTGATCCAATTCCCATGACAATTCTTACCCTTACGCTTTTATAATCAGAAATCTGCAACTGGGGACGTGCATTTTAGTGGTGCCCCCACCCCATTTTAGATTTGCTTTATCTTACAGATCATGAAATTAGGGTGAGCTCAGATTATTTCTTACTCCAGTGTTATATATGGCTTCTACACTTCAGCACCAGTTCCTCAAATAAAAGACAAACAAACAAACCCCAAACCCAGTACTTTCCAAGAACTCTGCTATATTTTACATTCGAAGGATTTCCTAAGCACTGCAGCAGAGTGAGAGAGGAAACATTGTAGGGTTTTCCTGAAAGCAGTTGGGGTGACAAAATATCTATTGCATGAGAATGGCTTCTCACTTGTGTTTGTGGTGCTAACGGTTAACCCTCCAGTGAAGACAAACCTACCCGGACAAACTCAGCCTCGCTCCAGTCCAAACCCTCTGAGACTTAGTGGTTGAGTGGAAAAAGCATCTTGAGTTTAAACTTTTTTCACACTCAGTGGCTCCTAAGACCATGTTGAAAATGAGGAAAAATAATAGTTGAAAAGATGTTTTTAGAATTCTAGGTGGGAGAATACATAATGCAGGACTGTGTAGTACTGATGTCAGTGATTTGTGCTAATATAAAATAGAAAGAGATTAATGAATCATTACTATGTCTGTTTTATTTGGCCTAACAGGAAACGATTTATAGAAAAGTTGTGGTGTGGGCGTTGGATCAGCAAACAAACTGAGGTCAAGGTTTCCTAAGTACCAGCCAGCTATTAAGGGTAGGGACACTTGGCTTTGAACCAGGTTTAAGTTATTTTTCAAAGTCTTCATTTATATATTATCCACATACAACACAGAGAAAACTAAAATGCAGGAGAATCCTGAGCTATTAATCTGTTTCAAGAAGGAAGAGGGGGAGGAGGCGGACAAGTCAATGACTTAGGGGCAAGTTATAATACTACAAGGATTCATTCATTCATTCATTCATTCATTCATTCATACTTTCATACTTCACTCCTATTTTCATTTAACAAATGTGGTTTCACCAGTAACGGATATAGTGAACAGGTAGGGGGGTCCTGTGTCCTTAAGGACCCCATAGCACAGCACAGGGCCCTAGTCACACTGCACTGTAATATTAGGACTGCTTACTCACCTGTAGTTCCCACAGGTGTGCTGTGCTCCTGTTGCACACACAGGAGGGACTCAAACAGCTCAGGTTTTAGCTACTTCTCAAGAAAGCACAGTAGAAGCCGCTGGAGTCTCCACCATGGAAGTATGATCAGATATATCTTGGAGAAATCTGAGACAGAATTCTGATTTGTTGGAAAGCATTCCTACTGCCCTCCGGAGTCAGGTGGGAAATGTATCCCTCCATAGCTACTACCCTCATGCCCCGACCCTCCACACCCCTGCACACACACCCCATCCTTTCTGGATCATCTTCACAGGCAATTTCCAGTGGGGAGAGCCAACCATGCAGCTGTGTTAGCATCATCGCAGTTCACGCCCATGATGCAAATGTAAAAACTGGTGGTGCTAAAGCTGACTGCCTGAGTGTGAATTCTGGCTACACCTCTTTCTAGCACTATGACCTTGGACGAGTTACTGAAGCTCTCTGACCTCAGTTTCCTTGGCTGTACAATGGACATCATGGAGTGGCTGTGAGGATTGGACTAGTAAAGTGCTTTGAACAGTGTCTGACCCTTAGTAAACACTCAGTAAATGCTAGAGCTCTCTGAAAAGACATCGAAATGTTCACATAAGGAAAGGACCTTTGTCGTCATTCCAGTTCAGATGCTTTAAGCAAATATAATAGAACAGTAAAGGGAAATCAAATGTAAAGGGATACCATTCGTGGAACAGTTGTGGCGATTAACCCCTGCAGAGGAGCTTAATTTCATGTCTCAGCTCTGTGAGAGTAAACATCTTAACCAGGCTGGAAACCTTTGCTTGGTTCCCCATCAATTATAGAGAAAGGAGGAAGCTAGGCTAGATCATACCTGTTCACGTCCCCTCTGACCACCCTGGATTGTGTAATGTCAATAGGCAGGCTGTACAGTGGTTAGGAATACAGACTCTGGGGCCAGGCACTTTGATCCAAGCCCTGACCCTGCCACTAACTAGCTGTGTGATTTAGGACTAGTTCCTCCACCTAAATCTACCTCAGTTTATTCACCTGTGAAATCTGGAAAACAATAGTATCTACCTTCCATTTTTCGTGTGTGAGAATTTAAATCTATAGTATATTTAAGCCTCTTAGAACTGTGCCCTGTGATATTAGTTCAATATAGGTGATAGCTGTTATAAAAATTATTGTTATCAAAAGATCATACAAGGAATTGTTCACAAAATCAATGAAATACTGAGTCAACTCAGAAGTGTCTTATCAAAGTTGGGGTCACTAGGCAGTCAGCTCTATGAAGATAAGAACTGTATTTTGTTCCTACTTTATTTGTTTTTAAAAAATGTATGAGGCATGAACCACTGGACTAGATTGAGAGCTGAATGGAGAGCAAAGCACACCAGATCTGGGCATCAAAACCCTACATGTGAGGGGTGGCTTAGCTCCATTCTAATTTGAGTAGATACATAACGTCATCTTTAAAACAGAAAGGTCAATGAGAGAACATCTAAGGTTCAACCCAAGTCCAAAATTCTATATGGCTAGATACCCTTTGAATTTTTACAAAAGGTACTGAAATTATGTCTATTGAAGTCTTTTTTACATACCTAGTGTAGTTCCAAAATGGATTATCAAGTTGAAGATAATGTCATTTGTTTGTGTTTTCTGTGTCAAAATGCAAGAATCTGCATCATGAACAAATCTTTAAATCCATGAAAATAGACTATCTTGAGCACAACTGACTCTTGGATTGTGAGAATAAACTGGTAAGGACATTTTCCTATTCATCTTAAATGGCTTTTTAGAGACTCTAAGAATAAAATATAATCCATAGATAGCTAATGCTAACTTATTAACACACATAGACAATGAAAGTAGTACTCTTACCAAGTTTAGTTTAGCAATTCTCAACTAAATAAAAGTAACCTGGTTTAGTTGAGCTTTAAAAGACATGTGGGTGGAAGGCATAAGTCCAGAGGGTTTGGGGGAACCAGAACCAGGACTTCTTTTCTTCAAACTGTGTTCCTAGAAGCTGGGTTCCCCAGGGCTGCCTCCGCCATTGTCACTGCCAACTGCTGGAATGGAACTGCCAGAGACCTGTCTGCCATCACAGCTCTAATAAATTGGGTAGTGGCAGAAGGATTTTACATGGGAAAACAGACTCTGTTTTGGGAGAAAAGGGAGAGAAGGTGATTTGAGATAAATGTCTGAGTTAAGAGTATGGGCTTTGGGTCAAACAAGGTTTAAATGTTAGCTCTGCTAATTTTTAGCTATGTGATCTTGGGCTGGTTGTTTACTGTCTCTAAGCCACGCTTTGCACATTTAATAATTTTTCTTACTTCACAGGGTTACTGTGAGGATTAAATGAGATAATACATGCAAAGCACTTGGCCTACAATGTCCAAAACATAATAAGCACTCAATAAATGGTTGGTGGCTACAGTTTCCTAAATGAATGACAGATACAGATGATCTGTATTGTCTTTTGGTGAGCTTCTTACATTCCCATTGGAATGTCTCAAAGATATAGGAAGCACTATTTAAACTTCCTGTAATCAACATTTGGTTCCAAACCTCAGTCTTCTTCGTAAGACCTAAAAACCTATGGGTTTTTTCCTAAGATCTACTTGGGGTCCACGTGTACACTGGACAACTATTCACTTTATAAGACTCTCCAGTTAGGTTATAAATAAAATATACACTAATGTGTGGAACTTCAACAAAAGAACCAGGAAAAATGGATTATTCTTAGCTGAAAACAAAGGATTTCTAGTTTATGAGTGCATATGTAACTGCATAGAAAAGGCCTGGAAAGTATGGACACCAACATGGAAACAACAGTTACCTCCGGGGAAGGGAGGAAGGTTGGGGAGGGAGATCAGTTATTAATATTTTACACATGTATTTACATATTGTGTAAATAAAAACAAACAAAAAAGCAAAACCCAAAACAAAGCCATGGTATAAACTGAAATGAACTTTCAGAACAGAGAACTTGAACCTTTAGACAAGAATCAAGAGATTGATCCCTGGGGCTATCCATGGCTTGACCTGTAGTCATGTTCTGCTGTCCTTGACCAGCGAAGCAGGAGAGGGTATTTCTGATAGACCCAGGTTCAAAGCAGATGAGGCAGCCGGCCAGAGAGCTTGGTGTAAACTTTTTTTCTCCTGACATTTACTCAGATAAGACATCGGTACCCTGGCTAGTTCTTTGCAAAATTCAAGGTCTACAGAGGTACCAACTGAAGGCTATTGGTAAATTATACTTTTAAGCAAAAAGAACCCAGATGGTAAACTAGTGTATCTATTAATACATTTTGATAGCAAAGACAATAAGAGACCACTTAAAAAAAAAACTTCTTGACAGCTACTCAGTTGATTAAAGATACCTCATTGAGGAGTTTTGAATTATCACCGCCCCTCGCACCAAAACCACCAAATAAATGAATTACTTAAAAGAGAGTAAAGAGTTTAAGTGTTGAAGTATGGGCTATGGCATTTTTTATTAGCAAAGTATTTGTTTGCTGTTGGAACTTAGTTTTCACAAAGATCCCTTTCCTTGGAAAGAAATATTTTGGCTTTAGAGAAAACAGAAAGAGTGCGCAGCTCTGAGAAGTCGTACTGACTTGCTTTGATTCAGCTTGCTGTCTCCACTAGAGACGGACCTTGCCTGGCTCCCAGGCTCCATGAGTAGCAGCCTGGACAGGGTGGTTTTGCTTTGGTTTTACTGCTTATGTTGGGGCCCATGACTTAAGGGAAGATTTTTGCTTTCCTGAGAACTTAGTCAAAGATGTATAGGAGGCTGTACTGGCCCTCTGGCGGGGCCTGCCCTGCTGTTTCCAGCCCTGCCCTCCCAGCTTGCCCAGTTCGTGCAGGGAGGTAGTCCAGCCCAGCCTGCAATTCACTGTGTTCTGCTGGTGAGTTAGTGAAGGGCTGAATCAGGCGCAGCCCAGAAAGGACCTGAATGAGGTAAGAATGAATGGAGAGAGCCATTTTGATGGAATTGCCCTAGGGTATTAAATAGGACCCGGCAGCTGGGGGCTGGAGGACACTTTTGTTGCTTAAAAAACTCTCTATAAGAGTGTCAGTCATCAGTCACTTCACAATTATTAATTTCTTACCTCCCGCTTGTGTATACATTTGCAGACTTATGTAGACCACCAGTGTGCCCATGACAATGAACTGAGTTTATTATGAAACACACACACAAAAAGAAAAAAAAGCTAATGTATAACCAATGTAACATTAATACTATGAATGGAGGAGCAAGTGATTTAAGACATAAATGTATATACAGCAGCATAACCTCATATTATCACGAGTTCAGACCGCCCATGGCTCTCTCTAAAATAAAGGTGGTCGTATGAAGCAAAATTAAGGCAATTTGAAATAGAGGTTTTAAAATGCTGGATTCCATCATTCCTGTAAAAGGTCATTCCAGTCCTTGGCTATTTTTACCCTGGATAGAGACTCAGCAAGTTATCGGCTGAATGGATTTGGGAAGCCAAGAGCTGCTGCTTCTGACGAATGAGGATGATAACGCAGCAAGTGAATGAAAAGGGTGGAAAAAGTTGAAGCCTTCAAAGATAAGACAGAAAGCTACTGGATTAGCCCTTGACAACGTTACTAGCCATAACTGTACCCAGGCCAACTCGCTTCGAAACTGCCTGTAATCGGGGCTTTGATGAGAAATCCCCATTCCCAGCTCAAACGCTCCTTAAGGCATCCTAGCCCAACACCCTCCTCCCAGAACAACTCTTCCTAGGCGCCTCCACCTCCACATTTGTATGAAGGCAGGTTTATTTCCCAGCTGGACCACTGCCATCAGGAGCACAGCTTTGCTTCAGGGTTGGGCAGCAAAACCTTAGGCTTCCCTCAGGCGAGCCATCAAAAGCATTTAAGAGAAGAGCAGACAACAAAAGAAACAAAACCTGTCCTTACCCGCTTCTTAAAAAATTGGAAGGCTGAGCATTTCTTGACTGGGAATCCATTCATGTCTTTGTTTACCATTTTCCACAGTGTCAAGTTCACAGTTATAGATCCAGGGTGGCACCCGTCTGGTTAGTGCATCTGGTTCCCGGATTCCCTCCAGGAGACAGTTTGATGAAGACGGAGCAGGATGGAGAATCTAGAGGGGCGCAAGTCCTCACTCACACATTCTGCAGCAGCGGCTACTGCAGCAACCTCTCCCCACTTTCAGTTGCCACCGGCAGTGGCTTTTCTCTTCCCATCACTGCTCCGAAACACAGGCATCACCGCTACAGGACTCTGGGATGCAGCGGATTCCGGAAAGATGCTGCTACTGCCCAGCGGGAGGAGACCCCCACCCCCCCCGCACTGCGCGCCCCCCAGCTACCTGGCTGTTCTGTGGAGGGCGCGGTGAGCGAGTCGCTTGGCTCCAGGTGATGCGCTGCTGGAGGCTGCTGGAGAGGAGAGCTGTTTTTGATTGTGCAAGTTCCAGTGGGAGCTGTAGTTAAGCAGCTGAGAGAAGGAATAAGAAACAGCAGAAGCCGGAGGGAGGGAGGGAGAGCTGTGCCAGAAAGGCAGAGGAAGAGCGAAAGCGTGCTGGAAGACGCAAGGATTCATGAATATCTGAGCAGCTGATGGAGAGAGGGCACCAGCTCAGGACCACTGAAAAGCAGTTGATTCCCCAGGGGAGGGCAACTTTAATAGCTTTTTTTTTTCTTTCCTTTTTTTGTGCTGAGGACCATTTTAAAATCTGTTTCATATAAAATGCAGACCGTTTTTATTTTATGCTCATTGAAATTCTTTTGATACGTATTTCTGAACAAAAGCCTCTTAATGGAAATTTAATCAAATTTATTCCTGATCTGTCCAAATGTGGAGAAAAATGAAAGAAAGTGCAAGCATAGGCATGACAATGGGCGATCTCTCACTAGGCAGAGCCTCTTCTAGCCTAGTCTGCCTACTTGTCATAACACAGTAGCAACAGGGAAGGTAATTGTGTCTTTTCCACTAAAGAAGCCTGTTGAAAAAGAGCACAATAGACATATATGAATTGTTTTATGAAGAAACACAAACAGCATTACCAAAAGGTTTTAGGAATCCATTTAATGGAGCATGAGGACTGGTGGATAAGAGAGTAAAGCATTCTTTATCAAGTGAAAATCTACCCCTCAAATCCTTACTCATGTCATCTTTGCACATTACATTCATTTTAAAAAGCCACTTAATTTGTGTGTGGTTTATTTTTCCACTTTTACTTTTTAATGTTGATATTTTTTGGAGACTTTTAAAAATTAGAGTTGATAGCTAAATGAAGAGAACAAAAAAAAATAAATGTGGCATCTGATCGGGCAGTGCTCTGACATCAGTGTGTGGCTTTCTGCCAGTCACCTGACCACATGGTGCCTCTCCGAGGGTGCCTCATCCACGAAATGAAGGCAACCATTCATTCATTCATTCATTCACTCTTTCATTCATTCATTTATTTAGTCATTCACTCCTTTGCTGTGTCATTCCATTTATCCATCTAATCAAATCTAAATATAGCAAGTGTCCCCAAGATGTAGAGCCTTTCACGCTCACCATAAGGGAATATCACTGATAAATAAGGGAAAGACACAATGCCTACTTGATAAAACCAATGGCCAGCTCATTAAAAACAAGATACCTAACATTGTTAAAATATTGACATGACAGTCTGTGGTAAGATGAGAAACATATAGGTTAACTAGGGAAAGGATGCATTAATGTCATTGAATTGGAACCTGAATTTCTATAGTTGGACCAGGTATTTTTGGGAAAATAAACAATGAACTCTTATGTGCTAAATTCTTTGAGGTTTCCAAGAGAAAAGTGTAACACAACCAAATGATGGTATTATGACTGAGGGAAAATAAACTATTCATTTTGGAGAGATATATAAGTTGTCCAAGATGCACAGACACATTATTTAATCCGCAACATTGATAAGTTTTGTAGTATATCTAAAAAGTTCATTTAAAATTCTGGTAATTAAAAAGAGAATTTTTGAGGATAACAAAAATGTTCTCTGTCATGATTATGGTGGTGGTTATATAACTATGCATTTGTCAAAACCCATCAAACTTTATACCTGAAAAAGAAAAATTTTGCTGTATGCAAATTATAGTTCAATAGACCCTATTTTAAAAAAACAAAAATCATGGCCATTCAAATTCTTTTCTATTTCTCATTTTGTCTCTCCCCAAAAGTATTTTAACAAGTGTTAATTGAGTATGAGTGATATGTAGGAGGGGCTTTCTAAGCATCCGTAGGAAGGGGTAGTGCTGGGGGCCTTGTCCTGACTCCTCAATGGCCAAGCATGCATACTGGTTTTAAGCACTGTATGCTTATTTGGGGTGAAGGGGGGATGGCTAATAGAAACTATGAGGGAGGAGATGAAGATAAAGTTAAACACTGTCTTTCCTGCCTACTATGACACCCCTTGGAGATGCTGCCATTGTCACCTAGTCTATGCTAGGTCCTATGGAAGGTCTTGTGAATACAACCATCAATAGTTTCTGTCACTAAGGAAATCACAAACTAGTAGAGAAACACTATATAATTACATATATACTGTATATATACAGAGAGTGCCAAAAAAATGTATACACATTTTAAGAAAGGAAAACTGTATTAAAATTGTAATACTTAATATATACCAATAACAAAAGATGAATACAAGTCACGTTTGACTTCTGTAATTATGAGAGGTGTTCAGAGTGGTTACCATCAGTGCCCAGACACTTCTGATTATGGAGAACTATTGCTTGAGCAATGTTAACCAAAGTGTCCACTTGTATACATTTTTTGGCACACCTGTTGTATGTGTGTGTGTGTGTGTGTGTGTGTGTGTGTGTGTGTAAGCATTAACCTCACCTTGGTTTAGAGGGGTGGCAGGTGGCTTACAGGGCTGCCAGTTCAATTCCTACATGGGCCAGTGACACTGCGCCCGAGCTGAGCTGTCGCTGAACTGCCAACAGTGGCAGGATGGCTCAACTGGTGTAACAACAAGATCGCCTGTTTGATGTTGGACTACGCCCACCCACAACTAAGACTGAACTCGGCACCTTGAGCTGATCTGCCGCCTGGGTGGCTCAGTGGATAAAGCATGCACTCTTAACAACAAGGTTGCCGGGTTTGACTCCTGCATGGGATGGTGGCTATGCCCACCCGCAACTAAGATTGAACACAGCACCTTGAACTTGGAGGCCATGAGCTGCAGACTGGAAGCCAGATGGCGACTGGTGCCCTCCACAACGAAGACTGAAGAACAACAACTTGGCTGGTCCCCTCCCCCAATTCCCCAATAAAATCTTAAAAAAAAAAATGAGTAGAGGTCAGCCAGTTGAAGGAGGGAGAATAACAGGCTAGAGGTTCTGACCAGGTCAGGTAGCCTATTATTTTGGACTATATTTTGGTCATTGCAATAATAGAGAAATGTGTAAGTATGCTGTGTTGGCCATGCAGGGAAAAGAAGACATCTCTCATCTCACTCTTACCTCTATTTTCATAAATAAAGCTGCCTGCAGATAGGCCTGGAGTGACTACTATTTACTAAATGCCTCCTTTGCCAGGTTTGTTAACACTTACAACTGCTTATGATAGAAGAGAAAATAACCCTGGACTCTGACAACACCCTGTTTGCATTAAACTTTTTTTAAATTTAATTAATTTATTGACTTACCTTCTTTTCTCATTAAACATCTTCATTCATTTTTGTAGCCCCGGCAAATAGTGGACTGACCAGGCCATGCTAGACAATTGATAAACGGTTTTCAAATGAATTAAACAAAAAAACTATGCAGAGGTAACATCAGTGACCCTGACACCAGACCATTTGTAGGAATCATTAAATACCTGTGAGATTCTTCAACTTAAGTAAACTCCCATCATAACCAATGTGCTGAGTTCTAGAAAGAGAAAATGAGCCTCAATCCTCACCATTTCTTCTTTAAACCTCAAGGACATTGCTACCCTGGGATGACACATCTTTTCCGTGGAAAAATCTAATATTAAAAAGAATCCCTTGAGCCTCTATTTGCTTTTTTTTTTGTAGTATATTCACTTTTCCTCCCAACAATATTATTTAAACTATAACACAAAGAAAAAAATAATAAAGTAGCTAAATGGGACTAACTACCAATATATACATGAAGTAGAGAGAGTGCTAAGTTGCTTTGGAAGATACGGTTACTAACCTCCCTTCTCTAATTGTGTGACATTGAATGAGTCCCTTTAGTTCACCGATCCTCAGTTTTTTCATCTGTGAAATAATAATAAAATGCATTCCATTTACCTCATAAGGCAATTGTCAGAACCACATGACATGGGAAAGGGTCTTGTAAAACAATAAATAACTACTAAGTCAAGAGACATACACCGCTGTAGTACTTTTTTGGAAAGTTTATCTTTCCATAGGCTAAAGAGTTTCTGTGTAATACATCTAGCTGTTGCATGGAATGTAATTTTTTTTCCTATAGCAACCTGGAAAACACAAAAGATAATAAACAATAAAATATCTGTCCAGTGACAAATGTCCCTAAGGAGAAAGGGACACAAATAGACCACATCATGAGAAATGTTTTGCATTCCTCTTTGGTGAGGATGACTTGATCATATGCTTAAAACTCCTGCCACAATGGGAATGATGTATGTAATTAGGAATTAGGGAAGCCCACTGGGAATTCTGGATTTGTTTTTATACATGCCAAAGCTACACACCCTCCTTTTAAAATCAGAATCCTTTGGTTTAACCAAATTAGATTTCTTTTCCTTTAACGCATGTATATACATAAAAAAAGTTACAAAATAAAAAACAAACCTAAACTATCAGTTCGTTAAATTTTTTCTTTGAGAGAAAGAATTATATACAAACAGGAAGAATCAATAGCAGATGATTTCATGGCATTTTGCAGGAAAGATGCAAGCAGCTATGGCTTGTCCTCCCTTTTGTAGATGAGATAAGTAAGTGCTGCATAATTGCAATTTGTTTCCATTATCACTATGTTAAATAATAGTCATGCAATTTATAAATATATAGCTTCCTTATAGAGTCAGTATTTATCAACTGTCTTCGTCTAATTGGCAAAAGGTCAAAAAATATTTCCAGTGTTAACTGATTTGACACTATTTATTGAATGTCAAGTATGTGCTAGTCATACATGATAGGGAACAAACCAATATAAAGACCTGCATTTGTTTTGGTGAATTTGATCTAATAGTAGTATATAACTCATATTTAAGGCATTTGACTTTATTCCAGGGAAATGGTTTCAGCAAGATCACCAGATAAACTGGACTTTTATTTATCTCTATTACCTGAAACAGTTAAGTAGAATTGCAAAATGTAGTTCCTCCGTTCAACAGAAGCTCTAGCAGCCAATTAAAAATCCATGCTGCCTCCCTATACCTCTGTTACTTGCTTTTTACCAGGGCCAGCTCACCCATGCTGGCACCCACCCACACACACATTTCTGTCTTTGTTTTTCCTCTCCTTAGTTCTATAGAATAAAATGGTACAAACATATTTATGACATAGCCTCTTCTGACACAAAGGTATCAAGAAATCCTCTTTCTTGTGGCAATGTGACAACATGTAGCCCATGGGGACAGATCAATTTGTTAGTAATTGCTCATTTGAATATTAATGATAATTCATTCAACATAAACAGTGAATGTCATAGCTTTTCCAGATTGCACATGTATGCACTCATTTCCGTTCCCTTGTTCAAATCATACAAAGGATTTAGAACCTGCAAAGATTGTTTAGAGAAAATATATTCTTTGATGCTCCCTTTTGACCTGACCACCTTATTATAGTAATCTCTTGTCTCCTCAGCCAGAGTGTTTTCAATGTTATAGCAAGACCTTGTCATTGTGTGAACCTCCTTGATGGAGACCCGGCAAACATATACACACTTCCACACACAAACACATCTGCACACACGATCAGTGGGAACGAGAGAGCAGGTCAGCAGAGCATTCCACAAAGGCCATTATTATCTATGAATTGGATTGCCTTCTGAATGACTGGGAAAAATAAAGGAGGAACTCTAAATGGTAATGAATTTTATGGCCTTTTGGTAAGATGCTTTTTTTGGGGGGAAAGGGGAATATTTTTAGTGATTCTTCTTTTTTTTTTTTTTCCCAACACTCCACCTTTCAGATCAGGCTCAATACAATTCCTTAACTGAGACCAGATCACATTTTCAACTTGACTTGTCCACAAGATGTTCATTAGCTACCTCTCTACGTACAGCACAAAGGTATGGCCGAGTGGGAGAGTTGCTCCTGTCACCGTCTCACCATGCTGTGTATGTGAAGGAATAGGCTGTTGTGCTTGGTATTGATGGAGAAAATGTTAGAGGGAAATTAGGAGCCCATACCAGAATCCTGTTTTCTCTAGTTTATAAGCATGATCTTTGGCTTTATCTGTATGTGCACCATGAAATGAAAAGCTGAGCCAGTTTCTCAGACAATTCAAATCAACTGAGGTTCACAGAGAAGGGACTGTGCCTGAAGATGAGTTGATCCCTGAACACGACTGTTTTAGATTTGAAACTCTCAAAGTTTACCTGGGGTTAATTTACCTGTTTTGTAAATTACGCCTATTGAAGTTGAACACAATTTCATCTCCTCTGGCTTATTTTGTTTTTAAAGGAAATCTACCATGAAGATATTGTCAACTCAAAATTATTGCATTGGCAATAATAAGCATTGAAACTAATGGGTTCTTTCCTGAAGTGAATATAGTTTATTAAAATTAGCCTAATTTGCTATAGATGGATTTGAATCTTGCCTTTACAATTTACTAGTGATGTGAACTTGAGTAAGCTAAAATAGACATACTACTACCTAATTGATTTTTTGTGAGAATTAAAAGGGATTTAATACATATATATATACATATATTTGTATCTATTAATATGTTTAGTTTACATTTATATGGGGCAGTTTTAAATTATGGTTGTAAATTCTTCAGTTCTCTTATTGACAAATCCAGTTTATGGTCCCTCTCTTTGAATCTGGGTGGGGCTTGTGGCTCTTTCAACTAATGTAGGACAGTATAAGTGATGCAAGGTGACTTCTGAGGCTAGGTCATAAAAAGACATGTTGCTTCTGCTTTATTCACTGAAAAGGTCTCATGTGGAGATCTGAGCCACCATGTAAAAAGTTTGACTGTCCGGAGACTGCCATGGTACGAGGAAGCCCAAACTACATGAGGAGGCTAGGAGTAGGCACTCCACTTAGCAGTCTCGGCTGAGCCCAGCCTTTAAGTCATCCAGCTCAGGCACCCGATGTGTGAGTAGAAAAGCCTTCGGGTGATTCCAGCCCCTAAGTGTTTGAGTCACCTCAGCTGTTTGAGGTTTTTCAGCTCAGGTCCCAGACTTCCTGCAGCAGAGATAGATTCTGTGAGCATATAGCGTTTTGTGTTATAAGTTTCAAGTAGTTTGTGATACAGCAATAGATATATATCCCACCCCTGCCCTTACCCCTGGGAACATAGTTCATGCTCAATAAATGAGAGCATAAGGAGATCTTTAATGCCAAAAAAAAAAAGGTTCAGTTCGTAATGGTTAACCATTTAGATGGGAAATGTTCAAACAGACATCAGTAATTGGTGAGGAAGTTGAAGAATGCTGCTCTCTTTTAGGCAACATTATCTTTGAGCTTTGTATATTGTTATTACCCTAGCTCAGGCTGCTGTGACAAAAGATTATAGTCTGGTGGCTTAAACAACAGAAATTTGGTACTGCACAGTTCTGGAGGCTAGAAGTAGAAGATCAAGTTGGCAGCGTGGTCAGTTTCTGCTAAGATCTCTCCTCTTGGCTTTTAGGTGGGTGTTGTCTTGCTGTGTCCTCACGTGGAAGGAAGACAGAAAGAAAGAGAGTAAACACTCTGGTATCTCTTCTTATAAGGACACTAATCCCATCATAAGGGCCCCACCCTCATGTCCTCATCAAACCTCATTGTCTCCCAAAGGCCCCATCTCCAAATACTACACAGGGGGTTAGGTCTTCAACATATTTATTTTGGGGACACATGATTCAGTCCATAACAATTTTGTGATGTGGAAATATTTTTGGTACTAATTCACTTGTAATTTCCATGGCAATTCTAAAAAAGGAATGTTATTATGTTGTTTATTTAGTAAAGGTAGGTAGGAAAAGTTTTCAGAATTCATGTCAACCTCTGTGATGATGGGTTGATAACTTCTATACAAAGAGCTCCTACAAATTTATAAGAAAAAAGCAATTAACTTAATAGAAAAGATGGTTGGAATATAAAAAACAAATCAGTAAAGGCATAGTGTAAAATAACAAAAACATATGCAAATAAACTTATGTAAAGATGCTAAAATTTCTGGTAGTTAAGAAAATGCAATTTAAAATGACAAGATACCGTTTTTCACTTATCAGACCAGAAAATATTAAAAAAGAAGTTATATGTTCAAAGCAGGCAAAATTCTGGGGAAATAGGTACTCATATAGTTGGGGGAGTATGAATATTTAAAAAAATAATTTAGCAATATTTATACAGAATAAAAATATTCCTATTCACTGACCTGGTAATTTTACTTCTGAGAAAAAAAATTTTTTTAAATATGTACACACGTATGCAAGACTCTATTTATAGGGATACTTATTACAAGATTGGTTGTAATAGTAAGACTTTGCAGAAATAGAGACATAATTAAATGTATTATACAATCATACTAAAGAATATTATGCAGCTATTAAAAAGTATGAATTTAAAAACTTGTATATTGTCAAATTAAATGTGTAATTCTAAGGTTTCATAAAGTAAAAATAACTTATTTTTGTGTGAGCATAGAGAAAGAAGTGGATGATTATACAACAAAAAGTTGAAATTGGTTACTTCAAGAGATGGATGAAGGAGACAGTTAGCTTTATTCTTTATAAACTTCTATAATGTTGCACTTATTAAAACAAGCACTTATTACAGTAAAGTTGAAAAATGTTTAAAATTCTATGACTTACCAAATGTACCCACATCATCTCATTTTTACCAGATACTTTACCTCCTTCTTCTGAAAGCTTCCATCCATTGATCTGTGACTATATACTTCATGGATTTCAGGTCCTGTGCTTGGTGCTAGTAAATTTACAAAAGATAGTATTTGACTACAGCCAGTACCTAGAATTATAAAATGTAACATAGAGGTATAAGGGATCTTAGAAATTTTCTAATCCAGCTTCTTTCTATAGTGATGAAATTCAGACCCAGGGAGAGACTGCATTGCCCAAAATTATATCATAGGTAATGACATTCCCATTCTAAATCTAGTGAATCACAGATATATATGCAATCTACAAAAAACAGAATAGTAAAATGTATCCATTAAGCAATAAGATAGTATGTTGACAATACAATTATTCCTTAGACACTGGATTCAAAACTAGATATCCGCCACATTTCTTTAGGCACTGACTCATTTTCTTTAGCTTGGCTATCAATTCTTATTTTTATAATGCCTATGTAACAAAATTTGCATGAGGAATTATAGCTACTCATTTTGATGATGATTATTTTTCCCCATTACTAATTACAAAATCAGTTAAACAGCCTATAAGTAACCTTTTTAATCCAAAGAGATAAACTCATCCAAACAGGATTCGGGTAGTGATGAAGAATTTGAATTTGTGTCATAAGATTTTTGTGAAACTTTGCATCAGTTCCTAAAGTAAAGAGATCTGTAAGGAATTGAATGCAAAGTTTAGAAGCTTCCAGATGGATTGGGAACTTTTTTTTTTTCTTAAAAATATAGTAACATTTTGAAGAGAAGCTGGCTACTTCAGAAAGCTATGTGCAACTAAAAACCATTTGAACTGTGAAAATTTAGACATTGTAAATGGTTAAACACATTTTAGTGAATGTGTTTCTCATTTGATTTGGCTTTTATTTGTCTGCTATCTTGCCATTGAAGTTCAGACTTGACATTTGGATGGGAGCTGTTAAACAGGATGGGGGAAGACCAATACATTCTTTTAAAATTCTCCTGTTTATTTTTTTTTATAATTTAAAAATACTTATTCCTTATCTAGCCTATCATTTTATATTTCTATTTTTAATTTTTAATATAAGGTTTTGCTAGACTTCTGACTAGAATTCCTACTCAGCTTTGGCTGAACAGAGTACCAATATTTTAGCTTTTCTGGAAGGGCTTAAAACGCACTTAAAGTCGAATGCTCTTATTTTTACCCAGAATGTGCTATTTTTATAATTAAATGGACCATTAAAAGGCTTTAAAATGTAATATAAATGTATACTTTGTTGCAAGATATTCTAGATTGTGAGCAAACATGAAATCTTAAGGAAAAAGAAAGGCTCTAAAATAAAACTTTTCCTCTGCTTGTAAGGACCTATGTGCTAAGATGTATTTATTTAGTCTGCTAGGTACACAAGGGGTGGACAATTAAGTTCATGAACCTTCCACCATGCACTTACACGGTGGAAAGTTTGAGAACTTAATTGTCAACCTTTTCATATATCACCACTGTTTGGATGAGGAAGGAGAGACAAACTAAATAAAAGACGTGAGTTTCACCTCTTCATCTCAAGGATTCAATATACATGTTTAAATCAATGCCAGAATAATGCAACAGCAGGTTATATTGCTCAGGAAGCAGTGTGGCCTAATGACTAAGAGTGATGATGCCTACATTTGACTGTCTCCATCACTTCTTGGCTATATGACTTGGGACTTATTATTTAACCTTACAAGCTTGTTTCTCATCTTTAAAGAAGTGATAATAGCTGTACTTATATCTTTGAGTTCTTAGAAAAATGAAAATCTATAGTATATGTAAGTTGTTTAACAGGGTGCATGGCACACTGCAGAAGGCCAGTAAGGGTTGGCTGTTATTACTATTATTGATACTTAAAAACATGCATGGAGAATGTTCTCATTGAAACCAATGGCTACGAAAGAGCACTCAGAGTGTGGAAGGCAGGAAGGGTTTGGGATGTCTGCTGGGTTCTAGATAGTATTTTCATAGGGCAGTGGACCTAGTTTTCAGAAGGGTCTGACGGTATTGACCCAAAATAGACATCTGCAAGTAGAATTTTCTTGAAGTCTTATGTTTACCTTTTGAAAAATGCACACATTTTGTGTTAGATTCCATAGTATATGCTGGTAGGTGTTAATGTAACAGTAATGCTCCGCCTTCACCCTGCATTCCAAGTCCTCAAGTACAGTTTCTGCTCCTGGGAGCTGAGACCTACTTATTCTGTGGCTTCTGACACTGTCCTTTATGCCAGCTAGAGAAACACAAAGGGAAGGTGAGAAAGACGTCACATGCAGGCCGGAAGGAGGAGGTTAAGTTGCGTCTGAGGGGAACTTAGAAAAGGATGTTGAATGAAATAGTCTAATATAATAGCATCTACAACAGTAGGTACTATATTGTGAGTGTGTTTTAAGAGCCAGGCACTGAGTTAGGCACTTTATAAACAACTCATTAATGATTCACAGTATCTCTATAGCCCAAGCTAATAGCACAAGCTATTATTACCTGCATTTTCAGAGGAGAAATTGCGTTGAAAAAGATGGGAGTCCAGAGGCCATGAGACCATTTAGTAGGATGTTAATTGGCCCAATTTTGACACAATAGTTTGGTCCAAGAGGGTAATGATACAAAGTTTAAAAAGCATATGTTTTATTATATCACTTAACAAACATGTTGCATGTCTGCTATGTACCTCATAATGGTGAAGAGGATACTGTCCTTGCTTTACAGGTGGGCTGGAAGGTTGGCTGGCACTGTCAGGGCTGTGTGATGAGTGTTAAGGTGGTCACAAGCACAGGGTATCTGGGAGCCCATAGGAAGCAAAACCAGCCCAACTTTAGGGAGCCAGAGTATTTTTCATAGACATGGGGAGATGTTTTGAAGAATAGAATTCTTAACTCACTGGATTCAGGGCATGGAAGCATACTGTGGTAGGTAAAATCTAAGACTCTGGAGTCAGACTCCTTGGGTTCAGTTCCTTACTCTGCTGCCCACTAGCAATGTGACCTCAGGCAAGTTACTTAACATCCAACTTTTAGTTTCCTCATCTGAAAAAGGAGATAAAAATAGTACCTCCCTCATAGTGTTGTTGTGTAGAGTGATATGGGTTAATATATGAATTTTGAAGTAGTGCCTGGCCCATAATAAATGTTATGCAATTATTTGCTTGTTGCTATAGAAAGTGCAAGGAGAGAGAACTTAAGAGTATGAATATGAAATGAGCCAATGCTACAATCCTATTGATAAATTAATTGATATTTTGAGGTCTCTCTCACTATTATAGACTTCCCATTCTCATCACCAAGGAATGTTTAGGCCAGGTCAAAAACTAAAAACTGGTTAAGGACCCAGGGGGCAAACGAAGTGAGTGAGACAGTTCGGCACTGCCAGGATCTGAGTCGAATAGGGCCCTCTGAAAACGGCAGCTGCTCCTCAGCTCCAACCAGTTACTGCCACACGGAAATGCCAGTCCAGTGATGCCAGCACGTCTGACATTTTAGAGAAACTGCAAAACCAAAACTCTCTATGAGACCAAAAAAAAAAAAAAGTCTGTTGGCTTGATCTAGTTTTTGGAGTCCCCTTCAAAGTTCTTGTTGCCTCAGGGGATATATAATGACTTTTCTTTCAAATTCTCCACAGCAAAGGGGGAGGAAGAAAGAGGTTGCTGGGCTCTGAGGAGCCAATTTTAAATAGATTGTGGTTTTTCTCAAATCTGGGTCCCTGGACCGTGTAAGTTGGGCAGCTTTGTCATATATGAGAGCCTGTGGTGGGGCGGTCCCTAGGCCTGGAACCCTCCTTCTGCGCGCGCGCGCACGCGCGCGCACGCACACACGTGTGTGTGTGTGTGTGTGTGTGTGTGTGTGTGTGTGTGTGTGTGTGTGTGTGTGTGTAGCTGGTTACTGAATGCCCCATAGATGGTGACATGTGTTACACTTAAGAGTCAGGGAATAATTCGTATCAGTTACACATGTAAATGACTAATTTTAGTAACATTCAGGCTCCTAGTGTTTTATTCTAGAACATATTCTACAGTATGGAAAAAAGTGTAGTTACAAGGGGATGACGTTTATTGATAACTGCTGCCCAAAGTAACATTTGAGTCTGTAATTTCAACCAACAGTCATTCTATAACTAGTTATTGAGCATTAGCTACATGCCACTTTCTTCACGCTCTTTCATCTTGTCCCCCGTGTGACAAGCAGAGTGAATATGTTGGGGTACAATGAGTGGCAGTGAAGGCAAAGGGGCTTGTATGGATTTTGGGGCATGCCACTTCGTTCTAATGAATCCGTGGCTTTAGCAAATTATCCAGTCAGCAAAACCTCATTCAGGAAACTGAACACCAAAACTAACTATAATTTTATTACTGTGTTTCACATACAAAATAAAATGAACGACTTGGAGCTTATTATATTTTCCTTGGGTATAGAAAAAAATCAACAACCAAACCAGATTGACAATTTTTTTACTCTGTCCTTCAGCTCTTCCTTATTTTATTGAGTCCTATAACTCCAAACATTCAAATTTCCTGGGGAAAAAAATCAGGTTAAGTAACAACATTTCATCACCAAAAATAATGACAACAATTCCCTTCCCAAATTTATATATTTAATATGTTTTTTGAGAATACATTGTGTTTTACTTTTTCCTACCATAACAAATTCAGCCTTTTGTCTCTCCACTGGCTTGTCCCAGCTCAAGAATTTAATTTACATTCTAAGTAAACAGACTGCTGACATTAGACCATGTGCGACTCATTGAGTGAACCCTCTAGACTCAGCAAGCCACAACCAATTTGAGAATACATGATTCATTTCTACTAGAAATAAGCTGTGCCGTTCAAGACAGCTGTATGAAGGAACAAAGGAAGAGAAATACCTCCACTACCCATAATGGACACTATCACAGTGCCAGCATATTCGTAGCATGGCCCTTCTTGTCTTCCATTAGTTTTTTCCTACAGTCTCTTGAAATCTTCTACATCATGGGGCTCAAACTGTATAATCCTCTGCTTCATGATCTAACTGAGCAGAAATCCTTTTCCTTGGTAATGGAGAGCTTAAGAGAACCTCCATTAAAAAAATGCAAATCCTTTTAATGTTATGCAATATGATGTTTCCCTGGGGTATTAAGACTTTTAATGGGAAATGACACTAACTGGAAAACTTAATCTTTTTCAATTTCTATCTTGCTCCTTCCTATTAAGCCTATTCTTATGTCAAACACAAATGTTTTCTACATGAACGTAGATCATGTAGGCTATTTATTGTAAAGGATTATGTCAGTTCATACATGTAAAGGGTGTAGAACAGTATCTGGAATGTAGCTAATAGTCAAATATTTATCATCATCATCATCATCATCATCAATATAAACTTCCCTCTAGAGTTTTGTCACTTTGTTTCTTTAGGCAGTGTGATTCCTACCTTGAGCTTTGTGTCAGGACCTCGAGTGACCATACTCAGGGTAGGAGGGTTCCGTATCTCAGAGCTTTGCAATACCACTTCATGCCAACTAGTTTCCCTCATAGACGCTTCCAGACTGGGACTTAATCAATGCATCAGCATATTTTTAATGAATATTTGTTGTGTGTAAGACACAGTAACTTGTAAAATATCTTTAGGAATGTTCCTTGCTTTGAAGGAGCTGATAACAAAAGTAGAAAGACAAAACAAAAACTGAATGGAAAATTTTATAAAAGGCAACAAAACAAAAAATATAGTAATGGCAAGTGTGATCAAGAGGGCCAAACGAGTGGTGTAGACAGGGTGATTCTGAGAAGACAAATACCCACACCTATTAGAGTAAGCAGGTCTTTAGTATATGCGCTGCCGAAGTGAGCCCGAGAGTGAGCAGGTCTTCAAGAAGTGGGTCTCAGGGTAAAAGATATGGAGGATTTCATTCAGCATGCAAAAGGGTTATATCTTGAAATATTAATATTGATTTGTATGTTTTCTAGGTGTGCTCTTCCCTGTGGCCGTCCCCCACTCATTTCCCCCCACCTCTCCTTCAGCCACACTGAAGCAAAAACAAAGGCTAATAGAAAACTCCACTCTAAACGGGATCCTTTGAGAGTGAATAGAGTAGTTTTATCTCACTCTTTAAATAGAACCGGATCTGGGAAAGAGAGAGGAGAGGACTCATGGACCATTGAAACTGGAGAGGGAGGAGAAGGAATAGGGCAGGGAGCAAAAGAAGGACCTTCAAGCTCTAAGGCCAGGGAGCTGAGCTGAAGCAGATGAGGCACACGTTATTGTCTAATGAGGACGCCACCGCGCCTTTGAATGATGGCCTACTCTTCTCCCTCCTACTCATAGCCTGTGAATTACCCACCATCTTTAGTGTGCTCAACTCCTGCGAGTCCATTTTCTACTTCACCTCCAATAGAGGTGAGGAGGGCATGGATATCTCAGGAGGAGGAGGGGGGTCATGCAAGACCCTCAGGTCAAAGTAGGGCCCAACAGGAGCAACCAGGATTTCCCCTTTGGGTGAGGACATTGGTGGCCAAAATAACCCTGATATATCCAGAAAAGAACAGGTATAGGATCTAACCTCTACTGCATTTAGAATAGGTAAACTTGAGTAGTTCTTAAGTGCATAAATGGTGCCACTGATAACTGGACCGTTAACCTATATACAGAATCTTGTCCATGAGGCAGATACTACATTCAACCACATATAACGACTTGAGACCCTCCTTCCCGCCCTAGACTTATCTTTAGTCGCAGTTTAATCTCTTCTTTTACCTAAATCATAAAATACTATTCATTTAGAATTGCCTCAAAGGATTAGCACCACATGGCTGTCCTGGATAAGTGAAGAAATGACCAGGTAGTGAGTGATACTATCAACACAGGATTTCAGGATTGAAATGGTAATATTGGCTTATAAGGCAGATAGTTTAACAACTGCCACAAGCAAAGAGAGAAGAGCTGAGAAATCAGCTTGTTGTTTATTTACCTCTGGACCTGTACTGTCTGTGTCAGAATCCAGACAACTAAAAAAGTTCACGGTTCCGATGATTATCCATCCCTCCACCCATCCCTCCACCCATCTATCCATCCATCCATCCATCCATCCATCC
>NW_017731950.1:466429-468056 GCF_001890085.2 Hipposideros armiger
ATCCATTCATCCATTGATCCATCCAACACATATTTACTGAATGACTACTACGTACTAGGAATTCACCTAAGAGCAGGGATGTTAGCATGGGGGGTGGGGGGAGAAGAAAAATAAATCCCTGGTCTCATGGTGCTTATATTTTAGTGGGGGCAGACAGACATGAAAGAAAATAAATAGGTATAAAATAAAGAAGATCATGGAGAATAAGAAAATGGCAAAGGTGCGTGGGAAGCTCCAGAACTGGTGGGTGGAAGGCTTAAATTTACAAAGAATGGTCAGCGAACGCCCCTGTGGGAAGGTTACTTTGAGTAAAGGTCTAAAGGAGCCCATGAAGGGAGCGATGTGGATAACCAGGGGAAGTGTTGCCGCAGGGGCATCGGCAAGGACAAACACCCTGAGCTGGTTTACAGTAACATGTATAAGCAGCAAACTGAAGTTTCCAGAATTTCAATAACTTTAATCGATTTATAACAGCAAACGACACATGATGAGCTTTCGGTCAACGTATATTTACATGTGCTCTAAGTTTAAAATTATTTACTGCCAGAAAATACTTAAGCTAAATATTGACCTAATTTTTCTGTATACTAATATGTTCTTCTTTGGAAATAATATTCTAACTCATTCCAGCAGGATTGGCAGTTTCTCTAACATGGGCTCCGAGGAAGCTGGTGGTGATGGCAGTTAGTGACTGAAACTCCTGATTGCCTGTGGATACATTAAATAAAAAATTATCACGACCTGACCTCATTCTAATGTAAATCCTTAACTACCAGAGTAACAAGGAAACTCTTTTCAGTGTCCTGCCTCCTCCTCAATGCCCCCTATTAGATTTACATAGTTTTGCAATCTTTCATAGAGGTCAGCACTCAGCATGCTTTGGCTTTTAAATGGCATCATTGATGAATGTGATATTAATCCAGGTAGAATAGCTACCACACTAGAGCAAGTGGTAGGAACCAACCTTGTTAAGGTGATACTTTTGATGGCAGAATTTATTCACCTCTTATGCACTTCACTCCCACTGCTGGTCTCATGAGACATCTTGCAAGGGCTATCTTCAAACCCTATTCTCAGCCTCAGTCCTGCTACTACAATGCAATAATAGCTGGGCCATCAGACTAAGGACATTTGAGAGCTTCAGATATCTAGAGACTTCATATTATAGTGCACGGCAAGTAACAATCTGTCTTCATTTGTAGTAACATTCCTGATGCTAGCAGGGAATTTAGTTTGAATGCATTTATTTGTAGAGCTAAAATTGCAAACACATTTGTCCTTTCATAATTGTAATCTATACTTTAGAACAAAGTAGGACAGAAACCAGGGCAGAACTCAGTCATCCTTACTATGAGCAATTTGGGGATCTACCAGGCCTCCTAGCTTGGAGGTAAATTATCAATGAGTGATCCTATAATCTATTTCTCATGGTGCCTGGAATGTTTACGAAGAACCTGTGTTATGTAAATTGTACATCTGGCTCCTCATGAGCTCTTCTCCCACCTGCCTCTAATTTTTTTCAGAAGTGCAGCATCTCTCTCTCTCTCTCTCCCTCCCTCCCTCCTTCTCTCTCCTTCTCTCTCTCTCTCTCTCTCTCTCTCTCTCTCTCTCTCTCTCTCTCTCTCTC